>NW_025547989.1:300000-472138 GCF_905237065.1 Salmo salar | reverse complement strand
TCTGATCTTTCTAATATAGTGCATTCAGAATGTGACTTTTTCCACATTTTTGTTATGTTACAGCCTAATTCTAAAATTGATTAAATCATTTCTTGTCAATTTACACACACTAACCCACATTGACAAGCAACAACAGGTATTTAGAGATTTTCGCAAATTTATTAAAAAAATTAAACTGAAATCTCACACACATCTCTGACTGAGGGACTCTTAATGATGAGACATCAAGGACCAGTCAGAGATCAGGTTAAACTCACCTTCAGTATGTGTAATATCTCTGACTGAGGGACTCTTAATGATGAGACATCAAGGACCAGTCAGAGATCAAGGTTAAACTCACCTTCAGTATGTTTAATATCTCTCAAAATGCATATAATTTATAACATCACAGACACAGTCAAACATACACACAGATCCTGCATCTCTACCCTTGGAAAGTACAATCAAACAGTCACAATATGCAAACATACAAATAGATATATATTATATGACTGGACACATGCAAAATGTAACAGCAGGTGGGTAAAAAACAATTCTAAAATGTTAGTGTAACATATGGTAAGAGCATCCATTTCATTTGGGACGGTCTGTTTTTGAAATAAGGAACAATTCTCATCTCCATTGTGAGCCGTATTTACAGTTATCCAATCACCTCAGCCCAAATCTGACTGAATAAGTGTTCATTGTCAGATGTATGGGGACAAATGACCTGTATCCAAGTGAATTGCTGGATAATTCTCACTGCATAACCATCACCATGAAAAAGAAGAATCCCACGGTTTGTTCAAGTCTTAATGTGAACAATGGGTCTGGTCACCTCTCTTGGCTGCTGTCATCTTTGATGTAGAGATTCTCAGAACATTTGACAGTTGGTAGTTTGTTAAATTTGACCTGTGGCGGGATATGTTGTAATTCATGACCGAGAACGTTTGTTCACACACATAATGTGGACCCGAATAAAACAAGAATCCTTTGGGCGTGCTTTTTAAATGTTTGGAAACGTTATTTCATTCAGTGAGCCATAGAACTGGCCTATTGTTGCTGTGTTGTACTCCTCCTTCAAAGCACTATCACCTTGGAAGTCGATTAGCTGGTGGTGCTTCCTCCCTGTGGAAAGACAGGGCGCGATACAAGCTACTACTCAGTCTCAATCTCACTGTGGAAAGACAGGGGCACGATACAAGCTACTACTCAGTCTCAATCTCACTGTGGAAAGACAGGGGCACGATACAAGCTACTACTCAGTCTCAATCTCACTGTGGAAAGACAGGGGCGCGATACAAGCTACTACTCAGTCTCAATCTCACTGTGGAAAGACAGGGGCACGATACAAGCTACTACTCAGTCTCAATCTCACTGTGGAAAGACAGGGGCACGATACAAGCTACTACTCAGTCTCAATCTCACTGTGGAAAGACAGGGGCGCGATACAAGCTACTACTCAGTCTCAATCTCACTGTGGAAAGACAGGGGCGCGATACAAGCTACTACTCAGTCTCAATCTCACTGTGGAAAGACAGGGGCGCGATACAAGCTACTACTCAGTCTCAATCTCACTGTGGAAAGACAGGGGCACGATACAAGCTACTACTCAGTCTCAATCTCACTGTGGAAAGACAGGGGCGCGATACAAGCTACTACTCAGTCTCAATCTCACTGTGGAAAGACAGGGGCACGATACAAGCTACTACTCAGTCTCAATCTCACTGTGGAAAGACAGGGGCACGATACAAGCTACTACTCAGTCTCAATCTCACTGTGGAAAGACAGGGGCGCGATACAAGCTACTACTCAGTCTCAATCTCACTGTGGAAAGACAGGGGCGCGATACAAGCTACTATTCAGTCTCAATCTCACTGTGGAAAGACAGGGGCACGATACAAGCTACTACTCAGTCTCAATCTCACTGTGGAAAGACAGGGGCGCGATACAAGCTACTACTCAGTCTCAATCTTGAAGTCTGAGAAGTAGCAGGATAACTCAGCATGCAGGTCGATCAAACTGCTCACTGCAATGTGGGCGTGTTCAGTGCAGCCAGTGTTGGAAAATGAAAATAAGCAAGAGACCGGCTGCTCACTTGTCTAGAGAACAACATAAGTTTGGCCTTGAATGAACGTTGGAATACAGTTGATGCACAAAAACACAATTTCCCTGCCGTTTCACATTCAGATCGTTCAGATTTCGCCAGTCTGTGTCTTTCAACTCGGAGAAGTCGTCAGCTTTTCCAACCGTATCAAGGAACATAATCTCCCTTCTAATTTCCCAGGCTGAGCCAGGGCACATTTGAATGGTACAACAAGTCCTGGTGCTCTGCTTCCGTGTCATTGAACAGCTGAATGAACTGACGATGGTTAACTATAAAGTTTTACAACCACTTTCCAGCTTTAACACACTTTTACACAGGGCTTCCTGATGGATAACACAGTGTAGAAATATCAATTCCTCAGAGTCAGGGCGTTCTCCTTGTACTTTGTCTTTTTAATGTTATTTCCGGTTAGATTTGGTGATCCATCTGTTGTGATGTTTGCTCAACGGTAGATTCATTTTTCCAAGCAGACAGACACCCTGTTTGCTTGAAAAATGACGATTGAGATTATATTCCTTAAAAACACTTTTGCCTTATGTCCAATATTAGTACATATTCTTCTTTAAACACAGAGTTTAAGAGTTTCTTACATTTTAAGTTTTTTTTAAAGTTTCAGAGTCCACTTTTCACATTTTCGCAGCACTAATTTTTCACGTCAAAAGTCATTCAGCAATGAAGTGGCTATGATGACTGAGCGCATTCTGAATCTGACTGAAATATAAAATATAATAAATAATAATCATAAATAAAATATTTAAATATAAAATAATGGCTCGCGGGCTGGATTGAATGACATTTAACTTTGCCCCCCTATGCCTACCTGCTGCTGCTGCTCTGACTGTTTCTCTGTTTCTAAATAAATTACATTTAACAGAAATTATTAATTAATTATTTTTCTAAAACTTGTAGGATTTTATTACATTTTAAAAACTTTTCCAGGCCTGGAAAATACCATAAAAAAATTCCAGAACCGTGAAGATAAAGCTGAGAGTGAATACAGTAAACAAATATAGTAGTAATATAGTATAGTAATATAGTATAGTATAGTAGTATAGTAATATAGTATAGTATAGCATAGTAGTATAGTAATATAGTATAGTATAGTACTATGGTATAGTATAGTAATATAGTATAGTAATATAGTATGGTAATATAGTAATATAGTATAGTAGTATAGTTGTCACATCCTAACCAGTAAAAGGGGTTGTTTGTTATTGTAGTTTGGTCAGGGCGTGGCAAGGGGTGTTTGTTAAGTGGTTTTCATTTTTTTGGGTTAATGTTCTATGTTAGTGTATTTCTATGTTCGTTCTAGTTAGTCTATTTCTATACTTAGTTTATTGGTTTGACCTTCAATTGGAGGCAGCTGTTTCTCGTTGCTTCTAATTGAAGGTCCTATTTATTAGGGGGTGTTTTGTCTGTGGGATTTGTGGGTAGTTGTTCCATGTGTAGCTGTGTGCCTCACAAGACTGTTTTGTCGTCGTTGTTTTTTGTTTAAGTGTTTTGGTTTCATTTCTTTAATAAATAAGAAAATGAGCATACACATTCCCACTGCATTTTGGTCCACTCCTTACGACGGCCGTGACAGAACCACCCACCACAAACAGACCAAGCAGCGGCGGAAGGAGCAGCAGGAGGAATATAAGGATTCATGGACATGGGAGGAGATCCTGGACGGGGCAGGACCATGGCACCAGGCTGGGGAGTACCAACGCCCTAAAGAGGAGCAGGAGGCAGCCAAGGCGGAGTGGCGCCGTTACGAGGCATTATACGCGCCGATTGGCAAGTGCGAGAGGCAGCCCCAATAATTTTTTGGGGTGGGCACACGGGGAGAGTGGCTAGGTCAGGTAATAGACCTAAGCCAACTCCCTGTGCTTATTATGGGGAGCAGCGGATCATGAGAGCGCCGGTCTATGCGGAAGTGCGCACGATCTCGCCCATGTGCACGCACAGTCTGGTGCGAGCGATCCCAGCCCCTCGCAAGTGCCGTGCTAGAGTGGGCATCCAGCCTGGAAGGAGTATGCCTGCGCTGCACATCTGGCCACCAGTTTGTCTCCTAGGCCCAGACTACCCTGCGCCTGCTCTACACACGGCATCCATCAGGCCTCTGCACAGCCCAGTTCGCCCTGTACCAGCACTCCGCTCGTGCAGGGCTACTGTTACCATCCAGCCAGGACGGGTTGTGCAGGCTGAGCGCTCCAGACCTCCAGTGCTTACCCATGGCCCGGTGTATCCAGTTCCCGCTCCTCGCACTAGCCCTGAGGTGCGTGTTTCCAACAGAGACGGCCCACAGTCCGGAGCCAGCAGAGACGCTCATCAGCCCTGAGCCTCCAGAGACGCTCATCAGCCCTGAGCCTCCAGAGACGCTCATCAGCCCTGAGCCTCCAGAGACGCTCATCAGCCCTGAGCCTCCAGAGACGCTCATCATCCCTGAGCCTCCAGAGACGCTCATCAGCCCTGAGCCCTGGCTTATTTTTTGAATATTTTGTTTTTTGAGGTGCATCCGGGGTCTGCACCTTTAGGGGGGGGGGGGGTACTGTCACGTCCTGACCAGTAAAAGGGGTTGTTTGTTATTGTAGTTTGGTCAGGACGTGGCAGGGACTGTTTTGTCGTCGTTGTTTTTTGTTTAAGTGTTTTGGTTTCGTTTCTTTAAAAAATAAGAAAATGAGCATACACATTCCCGCTGCATTTTGGTCCACTCCTTACGACGGACGTGACAATAGTGGTATAGTAATGTAGCATAGTAATGTAGCATAGTAGTATAGTAATATATACTGCTCAAAAAAATAAAGGGAACACTAAAATAACACATCCTAGATCTGAATGAATGAAATAATCTTATTAAATACTTTTATCTTTACATAGTTGAATGTGCTGACAACAAAATCACACAAAAATAATCAATGGAAATCCAATTTATCAACCCATGGAGGTCTGGATTTGGAGTCACACTCAAAATTAAAGTGGAAAACCACACTACAGGCTGATCCAACTTTGATGTAATGTCCTTAAAACAAGTCAAAATGAGGCTCAGTAGTGTGTGTGGCCTCCACGTGCCTGTATGACCTCCCTACAATGCCTGGTCATGCTCCTGATGAGGTGGCGGATGGTCTCCTGAGGGATCTCCTCCCAGACCTGGACTAAAGCATCCGCCAACTCCTGGACAGTCTGTGGTGCAACGTGGCATTGGTGGATGGAGCGAGACATGATGTCCCAGATGTGCTCAATTCGATTCAGGTCTGGGGAACGGGCGGGCCAGTCCATAGCATCAATGCCTTCCTCTTGCAGGAACTGCTGACACACTCCAGCCACATGAGGTCTAGCATTGTCTTGCATTAGAAGGAACCCAGGGCCAACCGCACCAGCATATGGTCTCACAAGGGGTCTGAGGATCTCATCTCGGTACCTAATGGCAGCTACCTCTGGCGAGAACATGATCTCGCCAGAGCTGTGCGGCCCCCCAAAGAAATGCCACCCCACACCATGACTGACCCACCGCCAAACCGGTCATGCTGGAGGATGTTGCAGGCAGCAGAACGTTCTCCCCGGCGTCTCCAGACTGTCACGTCTGTCACATGTGCTCAGTGTGAACCTGCTTTCATCTGTGAAGAACACAGGGCGTCAGTGGCGAATTTGCCAATCTTGGTGTTCTCTGGCAAATGCCAAACGTTCTGCACGGTGTTGGGCTGTAAGCACAACCCCCACCTGTGGACGTCGGGCCCTCATACCACCCTCATGGAGTCTGTTTCTGACCGTTTGAGCAGACACATGCACATTTGTGGCCTGCTGGAGGTCATTTTGCAGGGCTCTGGCAGTGCTCCTCCTGCTCCTCCTTGCACAAAGGCGGGGGTAGCAGTCCTCCTGCTGGGTTGTTGCCCTCCTACGGCCTCCTCCACGACTCCTGATGTACTGGCCTGTCTCCTGGTAGCGCCTCCATGCTCTGAACACTACGCTGACATACACAGCAAACCTTCTTGCCACAGCTCGCATTGATGTGCCATCCTGGATGAGCTGCACTACCTGAGCCACTTGTGTGGGTTGTAGACTCCGTCTCATGCTACCACTAGAGTGAAAGCACCACCAGCATTCAAAAGTGACCAAAACATCAGCCAGGAAGCATAGGAACTGAGAAGTGGTCTGTGGTCCCCACCTGCAGAACCACTCCTTTATTGGGGGTGTCTTGCTAATTGCCTATAATTTCCACCTGTTGTCTATTCCATTTGCACAACAGCATGTGAAATTTATTGTCAATCAGTGTTGCTTCCTAACTGGACAGTTTGATTTCACAGAAGTGTGATTGACTTGGAGTTACATTGTGTTGTTTAAGTGTTCCCTTTATTTTTTTGAGCAGTATAGTATAGTAATATAGTAAAGTAGTATATACCTTCAGTATGTTTTCTCCACATGTAGACACCAAAGACACCAGCTGAAGCTGCAAGAAGTCCAACAGCTGCTAGTAGTAGACCAACAATCAACCCTAATTGTAATTTAGGAAACACGTCATCTGAAACAGAGAAGCCATGTCAAACCATTACAACACCACAACATATATACTGTACAGGAAGTAAAGCAGAATTTATAAATACAGTACAACTGAACAGACCAATAAGGTCATCCCTTAGGAAACACCTAATCTGAAACAGAGAAGCCATGTCAAACTGGTCACCCGTCAGAGCCTGGTTCCTCTCTACCCAGTACAGCCAGTAGAGGACTGGTCACCGCTCAGAGCCTGGTTCCTCTCTACCCAGTACAGACAGTAGAGGACTAGTCACCCATCAGAGCCTGGTTCCTCTCTACCCAGTACAGCCAGTAGAGGACTGGTCACCCCTCAGAGCCTGGTTCCTCTCTACCCAGTACAGCCAGTAGAGGACTGGTCACCCCTCAGAGCCTGGTTCCTCTCTACCCAGTACAGCCAGTAGAGGACTGGTCACCCCTCAGAGCCTGGTTCCTCTCTACCCAGTACAGCCAGTAGAGGACTGGTCATCCCTCAGAGCCTGGTTCCTCTGGTCTACCCAGTACAGCCAGTAGAGGACCAGTCACCCCTCAGAGCCTGGTTCCTCTGGTCTACCCAGTACAGCCAGTAGAGGACTGGTCACCCCTCAGAGCCTGGTTTATCTCTACCCAGTACAGCCAGTAGAGGACTCTTAATGATGAGACATCAAGTACCAGTCAGACATCAAGGTTAAACTCACCTTCATTATGTTTGCTCAACATGTAGACACCAACTAAAGCTGCAATAACTCCAACAGCTGCTGCTATTAGTAGACCAACAATCAACCCTACTTGTGATTTAGGAAACACGTCATCTGAAACAGAGAAGCCATGTCAAACCATTACAACAACACTGCATATATACTGTACAGGAAGTAAAGCATCATTTATAAATACAGTACTACTGAAAACAGACCAATAAGGTCATCCCTTAGGAAACACGTCATCTGAAACAGAGAAGTCATGTCAAACCATTACAACAACACTACATATATACTGTACAGGAAGTAAAGCATCCTCTGGTCTACCCAGTACAGCCAGTAGAGGACTGGTCACCCCTTAGAGCCTGGTTCCTCTGGTCTACCCAGTACAGCCAGTAGAGGACTGGTCACCCCTCAGAGCCTGGTTCCTCTGGTCTACCAGGTACAGCCAGTAGAGGACTGGTCACCCCTCAGAGCCTGGTTCCTCTGGTCTACCAGGTACAGCCAGTAGAGGACTTGACACCCCTCAGAGCCTGGTTCCTCTGGTCTACCCAGTACAGTCAGTAGAGGACTGGTCACCCCTCAGAGCCTGGTTCCTCTGGTCTACCCAGTACAGCCAGTAGAGGACTCTTAATGATGAGACATCAAGGACCATTCAGACATCAAGGTTAAACTCACCTTCGGTATGTTTAATATCTCTGACTGAGTGTAACGCCCTGGCCATAGAGAGGGTTTTTTTGTTCTTTATTTTGGTTAGGCCAGGGTGTTACATTGGGTGGGCGTTCTATGTTCCTTTTTCTATGTTTTTGTATTTCTTTGTTTTGGGCCGTGTGTGGCTCCCAATCAGGCACAGCTGAAGCTCGTTGTTGCTGATTGGGAGTTAAAAATAAGGAGCATGTTTTTCCTTTTGGTTTTGTGGGTAATTGTTTCTGTCATTGTGTTTCACCTGACAGGACTGTTTGGCTGTCAGTTTATTGTTTTGTAGTTGTATAGTGTTCCGTTTGAATTAAATATGATGAACACTAACTCTGCTGCATTTTGGTTCACTCTCTCTTCAGACAGCCGTTACACTGAGGGACTCTTAATGATGAGACATCAAGGACCAGTCAGAGATCAAGGTTAAACTCACCTTCAGTATATTTTATCCACATGTAGAAACTAATAGCTGAAGCTGCAAGAAATGCAACATCTGCTGCTATTAGACCAACAATCAACCCTACGTGTGATTTAGGAAACACGTCATCTGAAACAGAGAAGCCATGTCAAACCATTACAACACCTACATATATACTGTACAGGAAGTAAAGCATCATTTATAAATACTACTGAAAAGAGACCAATAAGGTCATCCCCTAGGAAACCATTCTCCACTAACTAGTCTAACTAACTAGTCTAACTAACAAGAGGTCTCAGGTATTTGGGTTAACCAATGAAGACCTCACTTGGGACATGAATCTCTGTCTCCTTCAGGTGGTTGATCTCCTTCTGGTGAACTCTACAGGTGAACCTGTTGGTGTCAGTCTGGTCCACGGTGACATGTCGTCTCACAGAGTAGAGGCACTCTGAGTCCCTGTGTCTCTCTGGAGGTCCATCAGCAGGGAGGATGGTTCCAGAACTGTCCAGCCACTCCATCTCAGGTTCAGGAAACCAGCCTCCAGACTCACACTTCAGGACCACCCCCCAGCCTTTGGTTCCATCAATAGATATCACTGGCTGAGATACAGCACCTACACAGATACCAGATAAAACAGATCACTGGCTGAGATACAGCACCTATACAGACACCAGATAAAACAGATCACTGGCTGAGATACAGCACCTACAGATACAAGATAAACCAGATCACTGGCTGAGATACAGCACCTACACAGATACCAGATAAAACAGATCACTGGCTGAGATACAGCACCTACACAGATACAAGATAAACCAGATCACTGGCTGAGATACAGCACCTACACAGATACAAGATAAAACAAATCACTGGCTGAGATACAGCACCTACACAGATACAAGATAAAACAGATCACTGGCTGAGAAAGTATTTTCCCCCTTTCTAATTTTCTCTACTTTTGCATATTTTTGATACTGAATGTTATCAGATTTTCAACCAAAACCTGATATTAGATCAGAGGAACCTGATATTAGATCAGAGGGAACCTGATATTAGATCAGAGGGAACCTGATATTAGATCAGAGGAACCTGATATTAGATCAGAGGGAACCTGATATTAGATCAGAGGAACCTGATATTAGATCAGAGGAACCTGATATTAGATCAGAGGAACCTGATATTAGATCAGAGGGAACCTGATATTAGATCAGAGGAACCTGATATTAGATCAGAGGAACCTGATATTAGATCAGAGGGAACCTGATATTAGATCAGAGGAACCTGATATTAGATCAGAGGAACCTGATATTAGATCAGAGGAACCTGATATTAGATCAGAGGAACCTGATATTAGATCAGGGGAACCTGATATTAGATAAAGGGAACCTGATATTAGATCAGAGGGAACCTGATATTAGATCAGAGGAACCTGATATTAGATCAGGGGAACCTGATATTAGATAAAGGGAACCTGATATTAGATCAGAGGAACCTGATATTAGATCAGAGGGAACCTGATATTAGATAAAGGGAACCTGATATTAGATCAGAGGGAACCTGATATTAGATCAGAGGAACCTGATATTAGATCAGAGGAACCTGATATTAGATCAGAGGAACCTGATATTAGATCAGAGGAACCTGATATTAGATCAGAGGGAACCTGATATTAGATCAGAGGAACCTGATATTAGATCAGAGGAACCTGATATTAGATCAGAGGAACCTGATATTAGATAAAGGGAACCTGATATTAGATCAGAGGGAACCTGATATTAGATCAGAGGAACCTGATATTAGATCAGAGGGAACCTGATATTAGATCAGAGGAACCTGATATTAGATCAGAGGAACCTGATATTAGATAAAGGGAACCTGATATTAGATCAGAGGGACCTGAGTTTACAACAAACAAAAAAACTATACTTATCTTATTTAATTAAAACAGTTATTCAACACCCAATTCCCCTGTGTGAAAAAGTAATTTCCACCTTACACTCAATAACTGGTTTTGCCACCTTTACCTGCAATGAGCAAATGCTTCCTGTAGTTGTTGATCAGTCTCTCACATCGCTGTGGAGGAGTTTTGGCCCACTATTGCATGCAGAACTACTAACTCAGCGACATTTGTGGGTTTCCAAGCATGAACTGTTCGTTTCAAGTCCTGCCTCTACATCTCAATTGGGATTAGGTCTGGACTTTGACTAGGCCATTCAATTCCAGCAGCATGGTAGAGTGTCTAGTGTTGGTTACCAATCTAACAGCAGCATGGTAGAGTGTCTAGTGTTGGTTACCAATCTAACAGCAGCATGGTAGAGTGTCTAGTGTTGGTTACCAATCTAACAGCAGCATGGTAGAGTGTCTAGTGTTGGTTACCAATCTAACAGCAGCATGGTAGAGTGTCTAGTGTTGGTTACCAATCTAACAGCAGCATGGTAGAGTGTCTAGTGTTGGTTACCAATCTAACAGCAGCATGGTAGAGTGTCTAGTGTTGGTTACCAATCTAACAGCAGCATGGTAGAGTGTCTAGTGTTGGTTACCAATCTAACAGCAGCATGGTAGAGTGGCAGTTATACAGTTATACAGTGGTGTTAAAATCCCAACCCTCCCCTGATACATCCCTCTGAGTCCACCCCTCTCTTTATCCATGTCTTGTTTAGTCTGATGTCTCTGAGTCCACCCCTCTCTTTATTCATGTCTTGTTTAGTCTGATGTCTCTGAGTCCACCTCTCTCTTTATCCATGTAAAACCCAGTTGGGATGAAATGGAAAGCGAGCCAGGCCTAATCGACCCAACATCAGTGCCTGACCTCGTGGTTGGATTGGAAGAAAGTCCCCACAACAATGTTCCATCATCTAGTGGAAAGCCTTCCCAGAAGAGTGGAGGCTGTTATAGCAGCAAAGGGGACCAACTCCATATTAATGACCCTGATTTTGGAATGAGATTTTCAATGAGCAGGTGAACACATACTTTTGGTCATGTAGTGTTTCTACCTAATGTTAGATAATAGCAGGTGTCCACATACTTTTGGTCATGTAGTGTATAAATCTCATGATTCAATGATTATTATTATGAGTAAGTAGTGTGTCTGTGTGTGTGTCTGTGTCTGTGTGTGCATTGTCATGTTTTTAAGGTTTGCTCAATATCTGAGGCAGGGTTGATGAGCAGGTAGTGATGATGCTGGTTTTGATAAGTGACTATCTGAGGCAGGGTTGATGAGCAGGTAGTGATGATGCTGGTTTTGATAAGTGACTATCTGAGGCAGGGTTGATGAGCAGGTAGTGATGATGCTGGTTTTGATAAGTGAATATCTGAGGCAGGGTTGATGAGCAGGTAGTGATGATGCTGGTTTTGATAAGTGACTATCTGAGGCAGGGTTGATGAGCAGGTAGTGGTGATGCTGGTTTTGATAAGTGACTATCTGAGGCAGGGTTGATGAGCAGGTAGTGATGATGCTGGTTTTGATAAGTGACTATCTGAGGCAGGGTTGCTTTCTTGATCTTGACCATTAGTTAGATTTTCTCTGCATTTAGGACCAATTTGATCTGAAAGAGGTGATGATGACAACAAACACTTCCTGCTATTTGAGAAATGCCTAGTCAACAACATTCAACACTTCCTGCTATTTGAGACATACCTAATCAACAACATTAAACACTTCCTGCTATTTGAAAAATACCTAGTCAACAACATTAAACACTTCCTGCTATTTGAGACATACCTAATCAACAACATTAAACACTTCCTGCTATTTGAGAAATACCTAGTCAAAATTAAACACTTCCTGCTATTTGAGAAATACCTAGTCAACAACATTAAACACTTCCTGCTATTTGAGACATACATAATCACCAACATTAAACACTTCCTGCTATTTGAGACATACATAATCACCAACATTAAACACTTCCTGCTATTTGAGAAATGCCTAATCAACAACATTAAACACTTCCTGCTATTTGAGACATACCTAATCAACAACATTAAACACTTCCTGCTATTTGAGAAATACCTAGTCAACAACATTAAACACTTCCTGGTCTAGTGTGGGATCAGGGTTATAGATGATGTCCCATCTTCATATAGATGGACATTTGCATCAGCAATGTTTTCACACAAGTTATTACTTAACTAGTGAACAATAACGGCCCAAGAACAGAACCCTGCAGCACTCCAGTATTAACAGAAAGATGGTCAGAAGTCATGAACAGAACCCTGCAGCACTCCAGTATTAACAGAAAGATGGTCAGAAGTCATGAACAGAACCCTGCAGCACTCCAGTATTAACAGAAAGATGGTCAGAAGTCATGAACAGAACCCTGCAGCACTCCAGTATTAACAGAAAGATGGTCAGAAGTCATGAACAGAACCCTGCAGCACTCCAGTATTAACAGAAAGATGGTCAGAAGTCATGAACCCTGCAGCACTCCAGTATTAACAGAAAGATGGTCAGAAGTCATGAACAGAACCCTGCAGCACTCCAGTATTAACAGAAAGATGGTCAGAAGTCATGAACAGAACCCTGCAGCACTCCAGTATTAACAGAAAGATGGTCAGAAGTCATGAACAGAACCCTGCAGCACTCCAGTATTAACAGAAAGATGGTCAGAAGTCATGCCATCAACCTGAATACATTGTGATGTAACACTGAGATAATCATTAAACCAGCAACAGCTTTACTTGAATGACATCAATAATTCAATGTGTCAAATGCCACTACAACAGGTAGTAGGAATATTGGGACACAAGCCAGTGTGACAGTGTGGGAGGTTAGGATGTGTGAGGAGTGTGTTGTAAAGGCTGTGTGCTGAGCAGCTGAATACATGATCTATAACAGAGGAAGGACTGATGAGGAAGGAAGACCAGCTGAATACATGATCTATAACAGAGGAAGGACTGATGAGGAAGGAAGACCAGCTGAATACATGATCTATAACAGAGGAAGGAAGACCAGCTGAATACATGATCTATAACAGAGGAAGGGATGATGAGGAAGACCAGCTGAATACATGATCTATAACAGAGGAAGGACTGATGAGAGAGGAAGACCAGCTGAATACATGATCTATAACAGAGGAAGGAAGACCAGCTGAATACATGATCTATAACAGAGGAAGGAAGACCAGCTGAATACATGACCTATAGCAGAGGAAGGAAGACCAGCTGAATACATGATCTATAACAGAGGAAGGAATGATGAGGGAGGAAGACATGTTGATATTTTAGCAGCCAATCATTTAGCCAGATTTACCAATACAACCTCTGATCACATCTCCAGTATTCATGACTCACCAACAAAGAGTTGAACGGTGGTTTCCTTCACCTGGCTGGTCAGTGTTGGAATGAAGCACATATAGCTTCCAGCATCAGAGAGAGTAACTCTGGTCAGCTTTAAGGAGACGTTGCCATTCTTCAGTTCTTCATTAAACATTGATGTCCTTCCACTGTAGGATGGAACCTGCTCCACATTGGAGTCTCGACCATCACTGTAAAGATGGACGTTTTCTTTTCTCAGGTTCGATCTTGTCCACTCCACTACCATGTCCTCAGCATTGACACTGGGTTTCAGGGAACATGGTAGAATGATGTCATCACCAGCTAAGGCAACGACTTGGTCAGCCGGTCCAACAACCTGAACCCCAGACGACCCTGGAGAAAAACAGATGACACACAGTTAAAGATACCTGGTAACTTCCTGTTGTTTGATGGATTCTGGCCCATACGACCCCACTCATTCCTATGTGGAGACTCAATAGTGCATTGAAGCCAAATTAACTCGGTTAAAATGGCGTCTCATGTGGGAGATTTATGTAGACAGTTTGAGATACTCCCACTGTAGCTCAGTTGGTAGAGCATGGCGCTTGCAATGCCAGGGTTGTGGGTTCGATTCCCACGGGGGGCCAGTATGTAAAAATGTAATAAAAATGTATGCACTCTACTGTAAGGCGCTCTGGATAAGAGTGTCTGCTAAATGACTAAAATGTAAATGTAATACTCCAGGAAGTGACGTTACAGGCTAGCTCAGTGCTGCCCCCTCTCATTAAGTAACTCCAGTGGATGGCCAACTGATGTACTGCAGGCTGCCATTAGACATAACATGCAGGCTAGCTCAGTGCTGCCCCCTCTCATTAAGTAACTCCAGTTGAAGGCCAACCAGGGTACTGCAGGCTGCCATTAGAAACTATACACTGAGTTAACAAAGCATTATGAACACCTGCTCTTTCCATGACAGACTGACCAGGTGAATCCAGGTTCTCATTTACAACTGCGACCTGGCCAAGATAAAGCAAAGCAGTGCAACAAAAACAACACAGAGTTACACATTGAATAAACAAGCGTACAGTCAATAACACAATCGGAAAAAGAAAGTCTATATACAGTGTGTGCAAATGGCGTGAGGAGGTAAGGCAATAAATAGGCCAAAGAAATGAAATTAATTTTGTCCCGCTCCCATACAGCCCTCAATGCGCTACACTTCAATTCACAGCAAGTCAAACATTGATGCATTGTCCCACACACCCCTCATCCCAGACAGTACATTGTCCCACACACCCCTCATCCCAGACAGTACATTGCCCCAGACCCCTCATCCCTGACAGTATAATGTCCCACACCCCTCACCACAGACAGTACATTGCCCCCACCCCCACACACACAAGCCAGCCAGTGTTAACAAACTATAATCTTCCTGTATTCTGTTTCAATCTAAGTGCATTCTGCCTAGTGGAGCTGTTGAGTTTGGACTATTCAGACTATTTAAATCTCATTAGAAATTATGTGGTGTTTTGATGTAATGTTATGCTAAGCTATTATATTTGATAATGTTATGCTAAGCTATTATATTTGATAATGTTATGCTAAGCTATTATATTTGATAATGTTATGCTAAGCTATTATATTTGATAATGTTATGCTAAGCTATTATATTTGATAATGCTATGCTAAGCTATTATATTTGATAATGCTATGCTAAGGTATTATATTTGATAATGCTATGCTAAGCTATTATATTTGATAACGTTATGCTAAGCTATTATATTTGATAATGTTATGCTAAGCTATTATATTTGATAATGTTATGCTAAGCTATTATATTTGATAATGTTATGCTAAGCTATTATATTTGATAATGCTATGCTAAGCTATTATATTTGATAATGTTATGCTAAGCTATTATATTTGATAATGTTGTACGAAGCTATTATATTTGTTAATGTTATGCTAAGCTATTATATTTGATAATGTTATGCATTTGAGACACGTCATTCAGAGCAGTTTGTTAACAATAAAAAAACGGGCTCTTTTATCTCCAAAATGCGTTTAAAAAATTACAAAGATTAGGGGTTGGTAATATTCTCTAGTTGCGCCGTGAAAAAGGTAATTATATATATATTTTTATATACATTTGCAAAAATAAATAAAAACCTGTTTTCGCTTTGTCATTATGGGGTATTGTGTACAGATTGATGAGAATATGTTTATTTTTTAAATACATTTTCAAATAAGGCTGTAACGTAACAAAATGTGGAACAAGTCAAGGGGTCTGAAAACACTGGATCATTAACTACAGAAATTAATGTAGCAACTGCAGATTGCCACTTTAATGGACAGCAGGTTCTTTATCAATAGTCAACTGCATCCATTACCAAGGTGCTGTGGTACAACACTTCATAATACACCTGTTGTATCAGCTGGAACAACACTTCATATAACACCTGTTGTATCAGCTGGAACAACACTTCATAATACACCTGTTGTATCAGCTGGAACAACACTTCATATAACACCTGTTGTATCAGCTGGAACAACACTTCATAATACACCTGTTGTATCAGCTGGAACAACACTTCATATAACACCTGTTGTATCAGCTGGAACAACACTTCATATAACACCTGTTGTATCAGCTGGTACACCACTTCATATAACACCTGTTGTATCAGCTGGAACAACACTTCATAATACACCTGTTGTATCAGCTGGAACAACACTTCATATAACACCTGTTGTATCAGCTGGAACAACACTTCATAATACACCTGTTTATCAGCTGGAACAACACTTCATAATACACCTGTTGTATCAGCTGGAACAACACTTCATAATACACCTGTTGTATCAGCTGGAACAACACTTCATAACACCTGTTGTATCAGCTGGAACAACACTTCATATAACACCTGTTGTATCAGCTGGAACAACACTTCATATAACACCTGTTGTATCAGCTGGAACAACACTTCATAATACACCTGTTGTATCAGCTGGAACAACACTTCATAATACACCTGTTGTATCAGCTGGAACAACACTTCATAATACACCTGTTGTATCAGCTGGAACAACACTTCATAATACACCTGTTGTATCAGCTGGAACAACACTTCATATAACACCTGTTGTATCAGCTGGAACAACACTTCATATAACACCTGTTGTATCAGCTGGAACAACACTTCATAATACACCTGCTACTCTCTGTTATTATCTATGCACAGTCACTTTACTAACTCTACCTACATGTACATACTACCTCAATTACCTCGACTATCTGGTGCCCCGCACATTGACTCTGTACCGGTACCCCCCTGTATATAGCTTCCACATTGATTCTGTACCGGTACCCCCTGTATATAGCCTCCACATAGACTCTGTACCTGTACCCCCTGTATATAGCCTCCACATTGACTCTGTACCCCCTGTATATAGCCTCCACATTGATTCTGTACCCCCTGTATATAGCCTCCACATTGATTCTGTACCCACTGTATATAGCCTCCACGTTGACACTGTACCGGTACCCCCTGTATATAGCCTCCACATTGACTCTGTACCGGTACCCCCTGTATATAGCCTATTCGTGAGATGATGGGATGCTATGTAATAATGATGTTAATGTGAGAGAATTGTATTTCTGTTTAAAGTTTCACTAAGTCATTGGCACGCCCCCAGGGGCACAGACAGGACCTGGCGTCATGAGAAAGCCCTTTTTGATGTTCCGAATGAAACCCCCACCTGGGTTTTCCCACTTCAGCCTACCTCGATAACGCGAGGGCCAAGGATTGAGACCAGACCAGCCTACCTCGATAACGAGAGGGCCAAGGTTTGAGACCAGACCAGCCTACCTCGATAACGAGAGGGCCAAGGTTTGAGATTAGACCGAGCTTACCTCGATAACGAGAGGGCCAAGGTTGGAGACCAGACCAGCTTACCTCGATAACGAGAGGGCCAAGGTTTGAGACCAGACCAGCTTACCTCGATAACAAGAGGGCCAAGGTTGGAGACCAGACCAGCTTACCTCGATAACGAGAGGGCCAAGGTTTGAGACCAGACCAGCTTACCTCGATAACGAGAGGGCCAATGTTTGAGACCAGACCAGCTTACCTCGATAACGAGAGGGCCAAAGTTGCAGACCAGACCAGCCTACCTCGATAACGAGAGGGCCAAGGTTGGAGACCAGACCAGCTTACCTCGATAACGAGAGGGCCAAGGTTGGAGACCAGACCAGCTTACTTCGATAACGAGAGGGCCAAGGTTTGAGACCAGACCAGCTTACCTTGATAACGAGAGGGCCAAGGATGGAGACCATACCAGCTTACCTCGATAATGAGAGGGCCATGGTTGCAGACCAGACCAGCTTACCTCGATAACGAGAGGGCCAAGGTTTGAGACCAGACCAGCTTACCTCAATTACGAGATGACTAAAGGTTGCAGACCAGACCAGCTTACCTCGATAACGAGAGGGCCAAGGTTTGAGACCAGACCAACTTACCTCAATTACGAGACGGCTAAAGGTTGCAGACCAGCCTACCTCGATAACGAGAGGGCCAAGGTTGCAGACCAGACCAGCTTACCTCGATAACGAGAGGGCCAAGGTTGGAGACCAGACCAGCTTACCTCGATAACGAGAGGGCCAAGGTTTGAGACCAGACCGAGCTTACCTCAATTACGAGATGGCTAAAGGTTGCATACCAGCTTACCAAGAGAGGGCAAAGGTTTGAGTAGAGACCATGAACCTGAGTATAAGCTAAGGTTTGAGTAGATGGCTGAATCTTTTAACCATATCACGTGGTTAAACTCTTAGATTATCGATACCGACAGAATAAGAACAAGTCTTTGATATTAAATACTAGTCTGCAGCTATGAATTCGGTATCATTGAAAGCAAAGTTTTAATGATGCCAAAGACACGACACATTACAGCCAGTAGAGGACTGGTCACGCCTCAGAGCCTGGTTCCTCTGGTCTACCCAGTACAGCCAGTAGAGGACTGGTCACCCCTCAGAGCCTGGTTCCTCTCTACCCAGTACAGCCAGTAGAGGACTGGCCACCCCTCAGAGCCTGGTTCCTCTCTACCCAGTACAGCCAGTAGAGGACTGGTCACCCCTCAGAGCCTGGTTCCTCTCTACCCAGTACAGCCAGTAGAGGACTGGCCAGCCCTCAGAGCCTGGTTACTCTGGTCTACCCAGTACAGCCAGTAGAGGACTGGTCACCCCTCAGAGCCTGGTTCCTCTGGTCTACCCAGTACAGCCAGGAGAGGACTGGTCACCCCTCAGAGCCTGGTTCCTCTCTACCCAGTACAGCCAGTAAAGGACTGGTCACCCCTCAGAGCCTGGTTCCTCTCTACCCAGTACAGCCAGTAGAGGACTGGCCAGCCCTCAGAGCCTGGTTTCTCTGGTCTACCCAGTACAGCCAGTAGAGGACTGGTCACCCCTCATAGCCTGGTTCCTCTCTACCCAGTACAGCCAGTAGAGGACTGGTCACCCCTCAGAGCCTGGTTCCTCTCTACCCAGTACAGCCAGTAGAGGACTGGCCACCCCTCAGAGCCTGGTTCCTCTGGTCTACCCAGTACAGCCAGTAGAGGACTGGTCACCCCTCAGAGCCTGGTTCCTCTCCACCCAGTGCAGCCAGTAGAGGACTGGTCACCCCTCAGAGCCTGGTTCCTCTCTACCCAGTACAGCCAGTAGAGGACTGGTCACCCCTCAGAGCCTGGTTCCTCTGGTTTACTCAGCACAGCTAGTAGAGGACTGGTCACCCCTCAGAGCCTGGTTCCTCTTGTCTACCCAGTACAGCCAGTAGAGGACTGGTCACCCCTCAGAGCCTGGTTCCTCTGGTCTACCCAGTACAGCCAGTAGAGGACTGGTCACCCCTCAGAGCCTGGTTACTCTCTACCCAGTACAGCCAGTAGAGGACTGGTCACCCCTCAGAGCCTGGATCCTCTGGTCTAACCAGTGCAGCCAGTAGAGGACTGGTCACCCCTCAGAGCCTGGTTCCACTCTACCCAGTACAGCCAGTAGAGGACTGGTCACACCTCAGAGCCTGGTTCCTCTCTACCCAGTGCAGCCAGTAGAGGACTGGTCACCCCTCAGAGCCTGGTTCCTCTGGTTTACCCAGTACAGCCAGTAGATGACTGGTCACCCCTCAGAGCCTGGTTCCTCTGGTCTACCCAGTACAGCCAGTAGAGGACTGGTCACCCCTCGGAGCCTGGTTCCTCTCTTCCCAGTACATCCAGTAGAGGACTGGTCACCCCTCAGAGCCTGGATCCTCTGGTCTAACCAGTACAGCCAGTAGAGGGCTGGTCACCCCCTCAGAATCTGATTCCTCTCTACCCAGTACAGCCAGTAGAGGACTGGTCACCCCTCAGAGCCTGGTTCCACTCTACCCAGTACAGCCAGTAGAGGGACTGGTCACCCCTCAGAGCCTTGTTCCTCTCTACCCAGTGCAGCCAGTAGAGGACTGGTCACCCCTCAGAGCCTGGTTCCTCTCTTCCCAGTACATCCAGTAGAGGACTGGTCACCCCTCAGAGCCTGGATCCTCTGGTCTAACCAGTACAGCCAGTAGAGGGCTGGTCACCCCTCAGAATCTGGTTCCTCTCTACCCAGTACAGCCAGTAGAGGACTGGTCACCCCTCAGAGCCTGGTTCCACTCTACCCAGTACAGCCAGTAGAGGACTGGTCACCCCTCAGAGCCTTGTTCCTCTCTACCCAGTGCAGCCAGTAGAGGACTGGTCACCCCTCAGAGCCTGGTTCCTCTGGTTTACCCAGTATAGCCAGTAGAGGACTGGTCACCCCTCAGAGCCTGGTTCCTCTGGTCTACCCAGTACAGCCAGTAGAGGACTGGTCACCCCTCAGAGCCTGGTTCCTCTCTTCCCAGTACAGCCAGTAGAGGACTGGTCACCCCTCAGAGCCTGGATCCTCTGGTCTAACCAGTACAGCCAGTAGAGTGCTGGTCACCCCTCAGAGCCTGATTCCTCTCTACCCAGTACAGCCAGTAGAGGACTGGTCACTTCTCAGAGCCTGGTTCCACTCTACCCAGTACAGCCAGTAGAGGACTGGTCACCCCTTAGAGCCTTGTTCCTCTCTACCCAGTGCAGCCAGTAGAGGACTGGTCACCCCTCAGAACCTGGTTCCTCTGGTTTACCCAGTATAGCCAGTAGAGGACTGGTCACCCCTCAGAGCCTGGTTCCTCTCTACCCAGTACAGCCAGTAGAGGACTGGTCACATCTCAGAGCCTGGTTCCTCTCTACCCAGTGCAGCCAGTAGAGGACTGGTCACCCCTCAGAGCCTGGTTCCTCTGGTCTACCCAGTACACCCAGTAGAGGACTGGTCACCCCTCAGAGCCTGGATCCTCTGGTCTAACCGGAACAGCCAGTAGAGGACTGGTCACCCCTCAGAGCCTGGTTCCTCTCTACCCAGTACAGCCAGTAGAGGACTGGTCACCCCTCAGAGCCTGGTTCCTCTGGTTTACCCAGTACAGCCAGTAGAGGACTGGTCACCCCTCAGAGCCTGTTTCCTCTCCACCCAGTACAGCCAGTAGAGGACTGGTCACCCCTCAGAGCCTGGTTCCTCTCTACCCAGTACAGCCAGTAGAGGACTGGTCACCCCTCAGAGCCTGGTTCCTCTCTACCCAGTGCAGCCAGTAGAGGACTGGTCACCCCTCAGAGCCTGGTTCCTCTCTACCCAGTACAGCCAGAAGAGGACTGGTCACCCCTCAGAGCCTGGTTTCTCTGGTTTACCCAGTACAGCCAGTAGAGGACTGGTCACCCCCCAGAGCCTGGTTCCTCTGGTCTAGCCAGTACAGTCTGTAGAGGACTGTTCACCACTCAGAGCCTGGTTCCTCTGGTCTACCCAGTACAGCCAGTAGAGGACTGGTCACCCCTCAGAGCCTGGTTCCTCTGGTCTACCCAGTACAGCCAGTAGAGGACTGGTCACCCCTCAGAGCCTGGTTCCTCTCTACCCAGTACAGCCAGTAGAGGACTGGTCACCCCTCAGAGCCTGGTTCCTCTCTACCCAGTACAGCCAGTACAACCACACTACTTACCAAAGCTGTCTTCATCATATATACCAGCTGTGGATGATAAGAAAAAACAGTCATTTAGAAGACATGTTGTCTGTGCTCAATAATGTTTGTACCATGTTATGTGTTGCTACCATGCTGTGTTATGTGTTGCTACCATGCTGTGTCATGTGTTTCTACCATGCTGTGTTGCTACCATGCTGTGTTAGCATGTGTTGCTACCATGCTATGTTGTTGTCTTAGGTATCTCTGTATGTAGTGTTGTGTTGTCTCTCTTGTCGTGATGTGTGTTTTGTCCTATATTTTTATATTTATATTTATTTTAAACACAAGGCCTGCCGGACGACACATTTCACAGTATAACATGATGCTCTGGTCTGGTGTAAACTCGCAACTTTTAAAGGTGAAACACTGTTGAAGTGTAATACATCATTCACAGAATGTAGTTTGATACTCCTGGTATTGGATATGGCTGAAAAAAAACTTGCTTAATAGCGATTTTCATAAATTAACTTTATTACAAACATATATGCACAATCGTTTGTCTCTACATTAACTAACATATTCTTCTCAATTGTAAATATTTTTCTTGACTCGTTATGACGTTATAACTACTTAAATTAGCTTCCTCTGTAATGTTTTGTCTGCTATCTTTGCTGAAGAAAATCACCAGGAACGGGTGGCTCGCGTCAAAATGTGTCATTTGAACCACTGGATATGATTGGGCATATAAAAACCTTGGGACCAAAATGCATAATGAGTGCTCTAACTCCCCCCTTGTGGTGGTCTGGAGCAATGAAGCGGTGATGCTGGGTACCTCTAACTCCCCCCTTGTGGTGGTCTGGAGCAATGAAGCTGTGATGCTGGGTACCTCTAACTCCCCCTTGTGGTGGTCTGGAGCAATGACATGGTGATGCTGGGTACCTCTAAGTCCCGTGGTGTAAACTCGCAACTTTTATAGGAGGAACCACTGCATATAACCTTCCTTTATTCTGACTAGATCAGATGGTATTATACTATATAACCTTCCTGTTTTCTGACTAGATCGGATGGTGGTAAACTATATAACCTTCCTGTATTCTGACTAGATCAGATGGTGGTAAACTATATAACCTTCCTGTATTCTGACTAGATCAGATGGTGGTAAACTATATAACCTTCCTCTATTCTGACTAGATCAGATGGTGTTAAACTATATAACCTTCCTGTATTCTGACTAGATCAGATGGTGGTAAACTATATAACCTTCCTGTATTCTGACTAGATCAGATGGTGGTAAACTATATAACCTTCCTGTATTCAGAGCAGTTTTCAGAGCAGTTTGTTAACAATAAATAAAGCTTGGAGAGCTCTTTGGTCTTGGCCATGGTGGAGAGTTTGGAATCTGATTGATTGATTGCCTCTGTGGACAGGTATCTTTTATACAGGTAACAAACTGAGATGAGGAGCACTCCCATTAAGAGTGTGCTCCTAATCTCAGCTCGTTACCTGTATAAAAGACACCTGGGAGCCAGAAATCTTTCTGATTGAGAGTGGGTCAAATACTTATTTCCCTCATTTTATAACATTTTTGACATGCGTTTTTCAGGATTTTTTGTTGTTGTTATTCTGTCTCTCACTGTTCAAATAAACCTGAAAATGAAAATGATAGACTGATCATTTCTTTGTCAGTGGGCAAACGTACAAAATCAGCAGGGTATCAAATACTTTTTTCCCTCACTGTAGGCCATGGTGGCGAAGTAATTACAATATAGCAATTAAACACTGGAATGGTAGATGTGCAGATGATGATGTGCAAGTAGAGATAATGGGGTTCAAAGGAGCCAGATAAATAAATAAATACAGATGGGGATGTGGTAGTTCGATGGGCTGTTTACAGATGGGCTATGTACAGGTGCAGTGATCTGTGAATGCTGGTGCTTATAGTTAGTGAGTGAGGTAAGAGTCTCCAGCTTCAGAGATCTTTGCAGTTCGTTCCAGTCATTGGCAGCAGAGAAATAGAAGGAAAGGCGGCCAAAGGAGGAATTGGCTTTTGGTGTGACCAGAGAGATAAACCTGCTGGAGCACGTGCTATGAGTGGGTGCTGCTATGGTGACCAGTGAGCTGAGATAAGGCGGTGCTTTACCTATCAGAGACTTGTAGATGACCTGGAGCCAGTGGGTTTGGCGACGAGTATGAAGCGAGGGCCAGCCAACAAGAGCGTACAGGTCGCAGTGGTGGGTAGTATATCGGGCTTTGGTGACAAAACGGATGGCACTGTGATAGACTGCATCCAATTTGTTGAGTAGGGTGTTGGAGGCTATTTTATAAATTACATCGCCAAAGTCGAGGATCGGTAGGATGGTCAGTTTTACGAGGGTATGTTTGGCAGCATGAGTGAAGGTTGCTTTGTTGCGAAATAGGAAGCTGATTCTAGATTTAATTTTGAATTGGAGATGCTTAATGTGAGTCTGGAAGTTTAGTCTAACCAGACACCTAGGTATTTGTAGTTGTCAACATATTCTAAGTCAGAACCGTCCAGAGTAGTGATGCTGGACGGGCGGGCAGGTGCGAGCAGTGGTCGGTTGAAGAGCATGCATTTAGTTTTACTTGCATTTAAGAGCAGTTGGAGGCCACGGAAGGAGAAATGTATGGCATCGAAGCTCATCTGGAGGTTAGTTAACAGTGTCCAAAGAAGGGCCAGAAGTATACAGAATGGTGTTGTCTGTGTAGAGGTGGATCAGAGGATCACCAGCAGCAAGAGCGACATCATTGATGTAAACACAGAAAAGAGTCGGCCCTAGAATTGAACCCTGTGGCACCCCCTTAGAGACTACCAGAGGTCCGGACAACAGGCCCTCCGATTTGACATACTGAACTCTATCAGAGAAGTAGTTGGTGAACCAGGCGAGGCAGTCATTTGAGAAACCAAGGCTGTTGAGTCTGCTGATAAGAATGTGGTGATTGACAGAGTCGAAAGCCTTGGCCAGGTCAATGAATACGGCTGCACATTAATGTCTCTTATCGATGGCGGTTATGATGTCGTGTAGGACCTTGAGCGTGGCTGAGGTGCACCCATGACCAGCTCTGAAACCAGATTGCATAGCAGAGAAGGTGCGGTGGGATTCTAATGACCGCGGCAGCTTTCCAATCTATGGGAATCTCAGACGATACGAAAGAGAGGTTGAACAGGCTAGTAATAGGGGTTGCAACAATTTCGGCAGATAATTTTAGAAAAGACGGGTCCAGATTGTCTAGATTGTCTGTGTTACGATCGTTGTTGGAAGGATGGTAGGACCAAGGAACACCGAAAAAAACTAAAACAAACGAAACGTAGCGTTTAGTAGGGCTAAACAGCACAGTACCAAAAAACAAGATCCCACAAACAGGTGGGAAAAGGCTGCCTAAATATGATCCCCAATCAGAGACAATGATAGACAGCTGCCTCTGATTGGGAACCATACCAGGCCAACATAGAAATACAAAAAACTAGAGTACCCACCCTAGTCACACCATGACCTAACCAAAATAGAGAATAAAAAGGCTCTAAGGTCAGGGCGTGTCATGTCGTTTGTCGGAATGAGACCAAAGCGTGTGGCTCGTTCCACATTTTATTTTAACTGTGAAACTATACAAGAAATACAAATAAACTACTAAACAAAACAGCAAACCGTGATGAAGAGGTGCAACATACACTAACTCAAAATAATCTCCCACAAACCCAGGTGGGAAAAACAACTACTTAAATATGATCCCCAACATTAACCAGAACCACACAACATAGAAAATTTAAACTAGACAAAACCTCCTTATTGAAATTCTCAATTATAGTGGATTTATAGGTGGTAACAGTGTTTCCTAGCCTCAGTTCAGTGGGCAGCTGGGAGGAGATGCTCCTATTCTCCATGGACTTTACAGTCCCAGAACTTTTTTGAGTTTGTGCTACAGGATGCAAATTTCTCATTGAAAAAGCTAGCCTTAGCTTTCCTAACTGCCTGTGTATATTGGCTCCTAACTTCCCTGAAAAGTTGCATATCGCGGGGGCTATTCGATGCTAATGCAGAACGCCACAGGATGTTTTTGTGCTGGTCAAGGGCAGACAGGTCTGGAGTGAACCAAGGGCTATATCTATTCCTGGTTCTACATTTTTTGAATGGGGCATGCTTATTTAAGATGGTGAGGAAGGCACTTTTAAAGAATAACCAGGCATCCTCTACTGTCAGGATGAGGTCAATATCATTCCAGGATACCCCGGCCAGGTCGATTAGAAAGGCCTGCTCGCAGAAGTGTTTTAGGGAGCGTTTGACAGTGATGAGGGGTGGTCGTTTGATCGCAGACCCATTACGGATGCAGGCAATGAGGCAGTGATCGCTGAGATCTTGATTGAAAACAGCAGAGGTGTATTTGGAGGGCGAGTTAGTTAAGATGATTTCTATGAAATCATCAACATCTTGATCACATCTTTACTAATGCTGCAGAAATTAGCTTTAAAACAGTTTCCAGATCACAGGATGTAGTGATCACAACATAGTAGCCATATATAGGAAAACCAAAGTTCCAAAGGCTGGGCATAATATAGTGTATAAGAGGTCATACAATAAGTATTAGTAGTGATTCATATGTTGACAATGTAAATAATATTTGCTGGACTGTGGTGTGTAATGAGGAGCAACCAGACGCTGCACTTGACATATTTATGAAATTACTTACTCCAGTTACTAATAAGCATGCACCCATTAACCTGTTATGGCTAGGGGGCAGTATTTTCACGGCTGGATAAAAAACGTACCCGATTTAATCTGGTTACTACTCCTGCCCAGTAACTAGAATATGCATATAATTATTGACTTTGGAGAGAAAACACTCCAAAGTTTCTAAAACTGTTTGAATGGTGTCTGTGAGTATAACAGAACTCAAATGGCAGGTCAAAACCTGAGAGATTCCTTTACAGGAAGTGGCCTGTCTGACCATTTCTTGAACTTCTTTGCCATCTCTATCTTTTACAAAGGATCTCTGCTCTAACGTGACACTTCCTACGTCTTCCATGGGCGCTCAGAGCCCGGGAAAAACCTGAATGTCGTCATCCCAGCCCCAGGCTGAAACACATTATCGCCTTTCTCAAGTGGCCGATCAAGGGACTGTGGGCTTAGGCGCATGCCCGCCCCCGTCTTTGTGATTTTTCCTCTGTTTGCCGAAAAGGAGATTTCCGGTCGGAATATTATCGCTTTTTTACGAGATAAATTGCATAAAAATGGATTTTAAACAGCGGTTGACATGCTTCGAAGTACGGTAATGGAATATTTAGATTTTTTTTTGTCACGAATTGCGCCATGCGCATGACCCTGATTTACCATTTCGGATAGTGTCTGGGACGCACGAACAAAACGCCGCTATTCGGATATAACGATGGATTATTTTGGACCAAACCAACATTTGTTATTGAAGTAGCAGTCCTGGGAGTGCATTCTGATGAAGACAACAAAAGGTAATCAAACTTTTATAATAGTAAATCTGATTTTGGTGAGTGCTAAACTTGCCGGGTGTCTAAATAGCTAGCCTGTGATGGCTGGGCTATGTACTTAGAATATTGCAAAATGTGCTTTCACCAAAAAGCTATTTTAAAATCGGACATATCGAGTGCATAGAGGAGTTCTGTATCTATAATTCTTAAAATAATTGTTATGCTTTTTGTGAACGTTTATCGTGAGTAATTTAGTAAATTGTTAGCAAATTCCCCGGAAGTATGCTAGTTCTGAACGTCACATGCTAATGTAAAAAGCTGTTTTTTGATATAAATATGAACTTGATTGAACAAAACATGCATGTATTGTATAACATAATGTCCTAGGTGTGTCATCTGATGAAGATCATCAAAGGTTAGTGCTGCATTTAGCTGTCTTCTGGGTTTTTGTGACATTATATGCTAGCTTGAAAAATGGGTGTCTGATTATTTCTGGCTTGGTACTCTGCTGACATAATCTAGTGTTTTGCTTTCGCTGTAAAGCCTTTTTGAAATCGGACAGTGTGGTTAGATAAAGGAGAGTCTTGTCTTTAAAATGCTGTGAAATAGTCATATGTTTGAAAAATTGAAGTTTTTGTATTTTTGAGGAATTTGTAATTCGCGCCACGCCTATCATTGGATATTGGAGCAGGTGTTCCGCTAGCGGATCGTCTAGATGTAAGAGGTTAAACTAACTGCACTGTCCAATTTAAAGTAGCTATTACAGCGACAGCATGCCATGTGATTGTTTGAGGACGGCGCCACACATCAAAATATTTTTCCACCGGCACAGGTTTCATAAATTCACAAATAGCGATTAAATATTCATTTACTTTTTGAAATTCTTCCTCTGGTTTGTCATCCAAAGGGTCCCAGCTATAACATGTAGTGTCATTATGTTAGATAAAATCCTTCTTTATATCCCAAAAAGTCTGTTTAGTTGGCGCCATCAATTTGAGTAATCCACTCGTTCAACAGGCAGAGAAAGGAATCCAAAAATCTACCCCTAAACTTTGTTTCAACAAGTCAAAATACATTTCTATTTACTCCTCAGATACCCTAAAATGTAATCAAACTATAATATTTGTTACGGAAAGAAGTATGTTCAATAGGAAACTTTAGCAGGTGCGTTCTGTCTTCATGGCGCGCGCACACCAGAATTTCCAAGACTGTGTCCCTGTACTAAAACTGATATTTCTTCTTCGTTTCTGAAGTTACAAGCCTGAAACCTGGAACATAGACTGCTGACACCCTTTGGAAGCCACAGGAATTGCATCCAGGGAGCTAATTTTCAGAATGACCTCATACTTGCCAATCTAAGCGGATGGTCTCTCAAAATGAAACAATTTCGGTTGGTTTTTCATTGTATTTTCTCCTACCATATCTATTGTGTTATATTCTCCTACATTATTTTAACATTTCTACAAACTTCAAAGTGTTTTCAATGGTACCAATTATATTCATATCCTGGCTTCAGGGCCTCAGCAACAGACAGTTTACTTTGGGCACGTCATTCAGGCAGAAATTGAGAAAAAAGGGTCCCAGCCCTAAGAAATTCATTGGCAAGATAAGCAAACTTAGTTATGACATGCCAGCAACAAATGCTGACACTACACATGCAATTATCTGACCAAATTATGAAAGAACAAGAATTGTACTTTTGAATTCTGTAAAGTCAGTGTGAAATGATTGTTGTCTATCAACAATGACAAGCCACCGGGTCTGGATGGAAAATTACTGCGGATAATAGTGGACGATATTGCCAATCCTATTTGCCATGTCTTCAATTTAAGCCTACTAGAAAGTGTGCGCCCTCAGGCCTGGCGGTAAGCTAAAGTCATTCCGCTACCCAAGAATGGTAAAGCCCCCTTTACTGGCTCAAATAGCTGACCAATAAGCCTGATACCAACCCTTAGTAAACTTCTGGAAAAAATGGTGATTGACCAAATACAATGCTATTTCACAGTAAACAAATTGACAGCAGACTATCAGCACGCTAATAAGGAAGGAATCACTCAACAAGTACAGCGCTTACAAAAAGACTGATGAGGGAAATGACTGATGATTGGCTGAGAGAGCGAAATAAAGAGAAATGTTACTATTATAGAACAGGTGATGAATATAGAGAAATGATACTATTATAGAACAGGTGATGAGTATAGATAAATGTTACTATTATAAAACAGGTGATGAATATAGAGAAATGTTACTATTATAGAACAGGTGATGAATATAGAGAAAAGTTACTATTATAGAACAGGTGATGAATATAGATAAATGTACTCACCTCCACTTTGTCCGAGGCTACAGTATACCAGTGTACTCAACAGCACTGAAACACACAGAGAGAACTATCACTATGGTACATGATGTAAACACTGAAACACACAGAGAGAACTATCACTATGGTACATGATGTAAACACTGAAACACACAGAGAGAACTATCACTATGGTACATGATGTAAACACTGAGCTGAATCACAGATATTAATTTGTATATTTATGCATTTCTGTGCCAATATAATTAAGATAATGCAAACATCCCCATCAAAGTCCTTCAGTTGAAGAGAGATCTGTTTTTAATTGGGCTGCGTCTCAATACACCACATCTCCTATGTCGGACTTCCTCATCTACGAGTCTCAAGGGATTCATCTGAAGTCAGTACCGCAACTTCTATCTGTACCGACTGAACCGTTTGGGCTACAAACTAATATGACCCCACTATGGAAAGAGGAGACTCTCAGATACAAACTAATATGACCCCACTATGGAAAGGGGAGACTCTCAGCTACAAACTAATATGACCCCACTATGGAAAGGGGAGACTCTCAGCTATAAACTAATATGACCCCACTATGGAAAGAGGAGACTCAGCTACAAACTAATATGACCCCACTATGGAAAGGGGAGACTCTCAGATACAAACTAATATGACCCCACTATGGAAAGAGGAGACTCTCAGATACAAACTAATATGACCCCACTATGGAAAGGGGAGACTCTCAGATACAAACTAATATGACCCCACTATGGAAAGGGGAGACTCTCAGCTACAAACTAATATGACCCCACTATGGAAAGAGGAGACTCTACGACCCACAAGTCTCATGGGACTCGTCTGAGGGTAACCCATGGTAACCCATATAAATAAAGTGAAAATACAAATATATTTCCTTATCTTTCTTATATCTCGTAGATATAGGACAGACTCTCCAAAACCTTATTCCTTATGAAAACATTTTTGACTGTATTTTTTTGCCATTTCTGAATGTGTTATTCAATGCACAGGTGTAGTAGTAGTAGTACAGGCCAAATTAAATATTTTATCAAATCATATTTAATTAAAAAATATATACAGACAGGGGTCCTGAAATTCAAAATGATCCATGCTAGACCATCTAAAACAATTCTACATGTTAGCTTACTAGAACCACACTTTTTACAGGATATATTAAACCATACAGATATTAAACTATATAGATACTAAACGATATAGATATTTAACCATATAGATATTAAACTGTATATTAAACTATACAGATATTAAACTATATAGATATTAAACTATGTAGATTTTAACCTATGTAGATTTTAAACTATATAGATATTAACATATATCTAGACATTAAACCATTTAGATAATATTCAACTCACAGAGTAGAGGACAGGTGCGTTCCATCTCAACATGTCGATCACTAACTGTATCTAAACTCTAGTGACTTGTAGCCTGTCCATCCCCCCACCCACCTCTCCTCTCTACCCATCTATACTTCCTCTTGAGAAGGACTGAGAGGTGTGAAAGATGTGTGTGTGTGAGAGAGAGAGAGAGAGAGAGACAGAACAGAGACAGAGAGAGAGAGAGAGAGAGAAACGTAATGTCTTTATTATTTTGGAACTTCTGTGAGTGTAATGTTTACTGTTCATTTTTATTGTTTATTTCACTTTTGTATATTATCTACCTCACTTGCTTTGGCAATGTTAACATATGTTTCCCATGCCAATAAAGCCCATTGAATTGATAGATAGATACAGAGAGACAGGGGAGAGAGAGGAAAGAGAGAGTGAGGGAGGTAGATACATACAGAAGGAGAGAGAGAGATATAGAGGGAGATACATACAGAGAGAGAGACAGAGACAAAGAGCGCGACAGAGAGAGAGAGAGAGAGAGAGAGATGGAGACAGAGAGACACAGCTGCATGTGAGCTCACACATTTTTCAGCATGTTTTTACAAAAAGATAGATTTAGAGTTAGATAAACCTGGATTTTTCCACAAGGACATAAACAGGATACTACCCTCCACAACATAACATTCACTCCAAATCAAAACTCCAAACCTACAACCTGATTTTGGACAAAACTACCTGGAAGGATTCAAAGATTCTTATTTCCAAGATTTACAGCAAATGGTCTGGCAAACAAACAACAGAAACCTGAAGCACCATCCAACCTGGAACTGAATGAGTCATGTTTAATCTGAAGTCCAACCTGGAACTGAGTGAGTCATGTTTAGTCTGTAGTCCAACCTGGAACTGAGTGAGTCATGTTCAGTCTGTAGTCCAACCTGGAACTGAGTGAGTCATGTTCAGTCTGTAGTCCAACCTGGAACTGAGTGAGTCATGTTTAGTCTGTAGTCCAACCTGGAACTGAGTGAGTCATGTTCAGTCTGTAGTCCAACCTGGAACTGAGTGAGTCATGTTCAGTCTGTAGTCCAACCTGGAACTGAGTGAGTCATGTTCAGTCTGTAGTCCAACCTGGAACTGAGTGAGTCATGTTCAGTCTGTAGTCCAACCTGGAACTGAGTGAGTCATGTTTAGTCTGTAGTCCAACCTGGAACTGAGTGAGTCATGTTTAGTCTGTAGTCCAACCTGAAACTGAGTGAGTCATGATTAGTCTGAAGTCCAACCTGGAACTGAGTGAGTCATGTTTAGTCTGAAGTCCAACCTGGAACTGAATGAGTCATGTTCAGTCTGTAGTCCAACCTGGAACTGAGTGAGTCATGTTCAGTCTGTAGTCCAACCTGGAACTGAGTGAGTCATGTTCAGTCTGTAGTCCAACCTGGAACTGAATGAGTCATGTTCAGTCTGAAGTCCAACCTGGAACTGAATGAGTCATGTTCAGTCTGTAGTCCAACCTGGAACTGAGTGAGTCATGTTCAGTCTGTAGTCCAACCTGGAACTGAATGAGTCATGTTCAGTCTGAAGTCCAACCTGGAACTGAGTGAGTCATGTTCAGTCTGTAGTCCAACCTGGAACTGAGTGAGTCATGTTCAGTCTGTAGTCCAACCTGGAACTGAGTGAGTCATGTTCAGTCTGTAGTCCATCCTGGAACTGAGGATGTGGCCCGTTGTCCAGCCCTTTGTCCACTGATCTCCAATCTCCTTAAGAGGAGATTGGCCGATAACTTCTAAGAGCTGAAGAATCTAGATTACCTTTCTTCAGAAGGGGAACCACCATAGCAGTTTTTAGTGCAGTGGGGAAAGTTCCCGTGAACAGGGAGTGATTAACAATAGCTTGCACTTCTTCAGATATGCATTTAAAAACTGTTTTGAAGAAGGTGGTGGGGATAGGATGGAGAAGGCAGGTGGAAGGTCAAGTTGTGATATTAATTTCTTGAGTCTGTGTCAACCAGGGAAAATAAATCCAGAGTGTCTTTGTGTGGTAGGCTAGTACACATATCATCAAACTTCTCATCAGGTCTTGACTGATACCCAGTCTAATGTTGAATCTTATCTCTGAAATATGCTGTAAACTCATCACATTTAGATGAAGGAAAGTCCACATAGGATTTATCAGGCCATCAATGGTGGAGAAGAGCACTCCCTAATTATTCTGATTAATAGTGATCAAGTTGGTAAAATGAGCCCATCTGGCATTTCTAATGGCCTTGTTATATATGATGCTCTCTCAGAATATCATAATGGACCTGCAACTTTGACTTCATTCAATTCCACTCCGTCTTTCTGCAGTTTCTCTTTAATTTATTCGTTTCCTCAGTCATCCAAGGGGCTCACCGTTTGGATGTGTCCTTTTTCAACTTTACTGGACCTATGGCATCAATGGTTGCCCTTCATTTACTATTAAAGTTATCAACTAAATCACCACAAGAGGAAGGCAGAATAGGTGGTGGAGTATTGTTCATTAACTCAATAAAATCTGTAGCAACTTCAGAGGTAAGATATCATTTCTTAAAAATGCGTTCAGTATTACCCTGTGCTATGGACCAGAAGGTAGTAAACATCCCCAGTGGTGATCAGATAAAGCAACATCAACAATAGAGTATATGTCAAGAGAAAGCCCCTTGGTAATAACCAGGTCCAGAGTATGGCTGTGGTTATGGGTGGGCCCAGTAGAAAGCCCCTTGGTAATAACCTGGTCCAGAGTATGGCTGTGGTTATGGGTGGGCCAGTAGAAAGCCCCTTGGTAATAACCAGGTCCAGAGTATGGCTGTGGTTATGAGTGGGCCCAGTAGAAAGCCCCTTGGTAATAACCAGGTCCAGAGTATGGCTGTGGTTATGGGTGGGCCCAGTAGAAAGCCCCTTGGTAATAACCAGGTCCAGAGTATGGCTGTGGTTATGGGTGGGCCCAGTAGAAAGCCCCTTGGTAATAACCAGGACCAGAGTATGGCTGTGGTTATGGGTGGGCCCAGTAGAAAACCCCTTGGTAATAACCAGGTCCAGAGTATGGCTGTGGTTATGGGTGGGCCCAGTAGAAAGCCCCTTGGTAATAACCAGGTCCAGAGCATGGCTGTGGTTATGGGTGGGCCCAGTAGAAAACCCCTTGGTAATAACCAGGTCCAGAGTATGGCTGTGGTTATGGGTGGGCCCAGTAGAAAGCCCCCTTGGTAATAACCAGGTCCAGAGTATGGCTGTGGTTCTGGTTGGGCCCAGCAACATGTTGGAAAATGTCCATAAATCTAAAATGATTCAGAATTTCAATGGCCTTGGAGTCATTCTCAGTCTCTTTGTCAACATGAATAGCTGACATTTAAACAGTATAACATGATGCTCTGGTCTGGTGGCTGACATTTAAACAGTATAACATGATGCTCAAAATACCCAAAGTCACCAAGCCAAATGTCCTTACAACTGAAAGCATTAGTAAAAATAGAGGCTGTCTCCACCCCGCACATACACACACACACACACACACACACACACACACACACACACACACACACACACACACACACACACACACACACACACACACACACACACACACACACAGAACTAAACAGACCCAGACATGCAGACATGTAGACAACAACACAGACGAACAAAAGATCCTCTCTTCAGCAGCGGTGATGTCAGTCCATCTCTTTACTTCTCCTTTCTCTTCTCTTCTCTCTCCATCCTTCCCTTTTCGTGACCAACACACTTATCTTTAGACTCTGTAGCCTTGACCTCCATCAACAGTATCAGCAACAAAGAGGTGTGAAGTTTCCACAACAGAGTTAGAGTCAGTTTATCATGTACTTCTCTTTAGATGCTGCAGCCTTGACCTCCATCAACAGAGTTAGAGTCATTTCATCATGAGAACATACAGACACCACTGACTGGAACTATCAACAACAAGAGTTAGTTTATCATGAGAACATACAGACACCACTGACTGGAACCAGCTGACAGTATCAGTTGTAAAGGTTTCATTACTACTTCCCTGTAGCTCAGTTGGTAGAGCATGGTGTTTGCAACACCAGGGTTGTGGGTTCGATTCCCACGGGGGGCCAGCACAGAAAAAAAAAAAAAAATGTATGAAATGTATGCATTCACCACTGTAAGTCGCTCTGGATAAGAGCGTCTGCTAAATGACTAAAAATGTAAAATGTAAGGAAAGTTGTAGTGTTATGTCCATGATGAATGATGTAAAGGCTTCATTACTACTAACAGAAGGAAAGTTGTAGTATTATGTCCATGATGAATGATGTAAAGGCTTCATTACTACTAACAGAAGGAAAGTTGTATTGTTATGTCCATGATGAATGATGTAAAGGCTTCATTACTACTAACAGAAGGAATGTTGTACTGTTATGTCCATGATGAATGATGTAAAGGCTTCATTACTACTAACAGAAGGAAAGTTGTAGTGTCCATGAATGTTCCTGAGTGGCCTAGTTACAGTTTTGACTGAAATCGGCTTGAAAATCTATGACAAAACTTGACAATGGCTGACTAGCAATGATCAACAACCAACTTGACAGACAATGAAGATTTTTTTAAAGACCAATATATAAATATTGTACCATCCAGGTTTGCAAAGCTCTTAGAGACTTATCCAGAAATACTTACAGCTCTTAGAGACAGAAATACTCACAGCTCTTAGAGACTTACCCAGAAATACTTACAGCTCTTAGAGACTTACCCAGAAATACTTACAGCTCTCAGAGACTTACCCAGAAATACTCACAGCTCTTAGAGACTTAACCAGAAATACTCACAGCTCTTAGAGACAGAAATTCTTACAGCTCTTAGAGACTTACCCAGAAATACTTACAGCTCTTAGAGACTTACCCAGAAATACTTACAGCTCTCAGAGACTTACCCAGAAATACTCACAGCTCTTAGAGACAGAAATTCTTACAGCTCTTAGAGACTTACCCAGAAATACTTACAGCTCTTAGAGACAGAAATACTTACAGCTCTTAGAGACAGAAATACTTACAGCTCTTAGAGACAGAAATACTTACAGCTCTTAGAGACAGAAATACTTACAGCTCTTAGAGACAGAAATACTTACAGCTCTTAGAGACAGAAATACTTACAGCTCTTAGAGCCTTACCCAGAAATACTTACAGCTCTTAGAGACAGAAATTCTTACAGCTCTTAGAGACTTACCCAGAAATACTTACAGCTCTTAGAGACAGAAATACTTACAGCTCTTAGAGACAGAAATACTCACAGCTCTTAGAGCCTTACCCAGAAATACTTACAGCTCTTAGAGACAGAAATACTTACAGCTCTTAGAGACAGAAATACTTACAGCTCTTAGAGCCAGAAATACTTACAGCTCTTAGAGCCAGAAATACTTACAGCTGTAATCACTATTCGCTGCCAAATGTGATTCTAACATCAAATTTTATTTGTCACATGCGCCGAATTCAACAGGTGGAGACCTTACCATGAAATGCTTACTTACAAGCCCTTAACCAACAATGCAGTTTAAAAAAGACGAATAAGAATAAGAAATAAAAATAACATTAAAGAGCAGCAGTAAAATAACAATAGCGAGACTATATACAGGGGGTACAGAGTTAATGTACTGAATCAGGGGTGTGAATTCAATATTTATGTATTTCATTTTCAAGAAATTTACATTTCTAAAAACATGTTTTCACTATGTCATTGTGGGGTATTGTGATGTCATTATGGGTTATTGTGATGTCATTGTGAGGTATTGTGATGTCATTGAGGGGTATTGTGATGTCATTCTGGGGTATTGTGATGTCATTGTGGGGTATTGTGTGTAGGTGGGTGAGAAATAACATCTACTTAATGCATTCTGAATTCAGGCTGGAACACAACAAAATGTGGAATAAGTCAAGGGGTAAAAACTTTCTGAAAGGCACTGTATTTAATTACAAATAAAAATGTATGTTTTAAGTGAGAAGTAGGCATTGGTCTTTAGCCAAAAAAGAAAGAAAATTCACATGAGCATCACAATGCCTTCTACACCCATGCTCTACCAAGGTTTTCCAGGACACAGCTTTGACCTACTACGGTAGCTATGTTGCTCTATTGTACTTCAAACATTGTGTTCGCAGGTTGCTTAGGATTCAAACCTTCTTTGTTGGTACTATTACCCACCAGACATTTCTAAACCCAGAGGCACAATATCGCCAGACTTCGGGGAATGCTTATGAAACAGACCAATGAGACCAGGCCGGGGTTTGGGGTTAGAGAAGTCAAAAAGAGAAGTGAAACATTCTTCCTTAGTTGTTCATTTTATAGAAATGTAACCTCTCTAGGGTATGTGGGACGAAATTGTCCCACCTACTCAACAGCCAGTGGAATCCCGTGGCGCGATTTTCAAATACCTTAGAAATGCTATTACTTCAATTTATCAAACATATGACTATTTTACACCATTTTAAAGACAAGACTCTCGTTAATCTAACCACACTGTCCGATTTCAAAAAGGCTTTACAACGAAAGCAAAACATTAGATTATGTCAGCAGAGTACCCAGCCAGAAATAATCAGACACCCATTTTTCAAGCTAGCATATAACGTCACAAAAAACCAGAAGACAGCTAAATGCAGCACTAACCTTTGATGATCTTCATCAGATGACACACCTAGGACATTATGTTATACAATACATGCATGTTTTGTTCAATCAAGTTCATATTTAAATCAAAAACCAGCTTTTTACATTAGCATGTGACGTTCAGAACTAGCATACCCCCGCAAACTTCCGGGAATTTACTAACAATTTACTAAATTACTCACGATAAACGTTCACAAAAAGCATAACAATTATTTTAAGAATTATAGATACAGAACTCCTCTATGCACTCGATATGTCCGATTTTAAAATAGCTTTTTGGTGAAAGCACATTTTGCAATATTCTAAGTACATAGCCCAGCCATCACGGGCTAGCTATTTAGACACCCAGCAAGTTTAGCCTTCACCAAAATCAGATTTACTGTAACAAAAATGTTATTACCTTTGGTGTTCTTCGTCAGAATGCACTCCCAGGACTGCTACTTCAATAACAAATGTTGGTTTGGTCCAAAATAATCCATTGTTATATCCAAATAGCGGCGTTTTGTTCGTGCGTTCCAGACACTATCCGAAATGGTAAATCATGTTTACGAGCATGGCGCAATTCGTGACAAAAAAATTCTAAATATTCCATTACCGTACTTCGAAGCATGTCAACCGCTGTTTAAAATCCATTTTTATGCCATTTTTCTCGTAAAAAAGCGATAATATTCCGACCGGGAATCTGCGTTTCGGTAAATAGAGGAAAAAAAAGAACGCGCCTAAGCCCACTGTCCCCTGATCGGCCACTTGAAAAAGGCGATAATGTGTTTCAGCCTGGGGCTGGAATGACGACATTCAGCTTTTTCCCGGGCTCTGAGAGCCTATGGGAGCCGTGGGAAGTGTCACGTTACCGCAGAGATCCTTTGTTTTGGAAAGAGATGTCAAAGAAAGCCAATAAATGGTCAGACAGGCCACTTCCTGTAAAGGAATCTCTCAGGTTTTTGCCTGCCATATGAGTTCTGTTATACTCACAGACACCATTCAAACAGTTTTAGAAACTTTAGGGTGTTTTCTATCCATATATAATAAGTATATGCATATTCTAGTTACTGGGTAGGAGTAGTAACCAGATTAAATTGGGTACGTTTTTTATCCGGCGGTGTAAATACTGCCCCCTAGTCCTAAGAGGTTAAACTACTCAGTCTGCACCCCAGAATGTATAAGATTCTGGTTAAATGACACAGACGGAGGCCCAGCCTACAATAGTCAACCAAGTTTATTCACGAGAGCTCTGAATATCATACAATGTACACAGCCTTTTATACCTAACATTTGGTCATGCCATATGTCATACCCCTTACAAATGCCCCCTCCTCTTCTTTAATTTCTTACATCTAGACGTTCCGCTAGCAGAACACTGCTCCAATATCCAATGATAGGGCATGGCGCGAAATACAAACTCCTCGAAAATCTGAAAACTTCAATTTTTCAAACATATGACTATTTTACACCATTTTAACTTCTATAGGGTGTACCAAGCGTCCCACCCCTGGTACACCCTATCAACAGCAGGTGAAATATCAAGAGCGCCAAATTTGAAAACAATTAAATGTCATAATTCAAATTTCTCAAACATACAACTATCTTACACCCTCTGAAAGATAAACATCTCCTTAATCTAACCACGTTGTCCGATTTCAAAAAGGCTTTACGGCGAAAGCATAAAGTTAGATTATGTTAGGACAGTACATTGAAAATAGCTGTGTGTAATGTTTTGTCAATGCAAAGACAGGTGTCACCAAAAGCAGAAAACCAGCTAAAATTATGCACTAACCTTTGAAAATCTTCATCAGATGACACTCCTAGGACATTATGTTAGACAATACATGCATTTTTTGTTCTATCAAGTTCATATTTATATCCAAAACAGCATTTTACAATGGCGTTGATGTTGAGGAAATATTTTCCCTCCAATACCGCCAATCAATCAGCACAACAAATTAAATAATTACTATTCGTAACCATTGGTAAAATATTATATTGTCATTCAAAGAATTATAGATTAACATCTCATGAACGCAACTGCATTGCCAGATTTAAAAATAACTTTACTGGGAAATCACACTTTGCAATAAACGAGGTCCTGTCCTCAGAAAAATAGGCTTGGCGATACAGACTAGGCGCCATCTTGGAGCCATCTAAAATCAAAAATACTACGTAAATATTCCCTTACCTTTGATTATCTTCATCAGAAGGCACTTCCAGGAATCCCAGGTCCATAACAAATGTAGAGTGTTCGAAAAAGCTAATAATTTATGTCCAAAAAGCTCCGTGTTGTTAGCGCGTCCTGTAGGCTACTCAAAAACATGAACGTCGCCCGCCGGACTTGTCTTCATCAAAGAGGGAAAACAAATTTTTTACGTTCGTTCAAACATGTCAAACGCTGTATAGCATAAATCATTAGGGCCTTTTTCAATCAGAACTTCAATAATATTCAAGGTGGACGATTGCATTCTCTTTTAAAACGTATTGGAACGAGAGTACCCAAACATGCACTCACGCGCCAGAGTAGTATTGGCCATCCGCTTATGACCAACGTTCCAAGTCTCTTGTTCGGTCAGTTTTCACAGTAGAAGACTCAAACCACTTTGTAAAGACTGGTGACATCTAGTGGATGGCGTAGGAAGTGCTCAATGATTAATAAGTCCCAGTGTGTTTCAATGGCATAGGCTTAAAAGTAATTCAACACATCAGATATCCACATCCTGTCAGAATTTGTCTCAGGGTTTTGACTGCCATATGAGTTCTGTTATACTTACAGACACCATTCAAACAGTTTAAGAAAATTCAGAATGTTTTCTATCCAAATGTGTTAATAATATGCATATCCTAGCATCTGAGTTGTTGTAGGAGGCAGTTAAAAATGGGCACATATTTTTTCAAAATTCTCAATACTGCCCCCTAGCCCCAACAGGTTAAAGACAAGACTCTCCTTTATCTAACCACACTGTCCGATTTCAAAAAGGCTTTACAACGAAAGCAAAACATTAGATTATGTCAGGAGAGTACCCAGCCAGAAATAATCAGACACCCATTTTTCAAGCTAGCATATAATGTAAAAAAAAAAAAAAACACAGCTAAATGCAGCGCTAACCTTTGATGATCTTCATCAGATGACACTCCTAGGACATTATGTTATACAATACATGCATGTTTTGTTCAATCAATTTCATATTTATATCAAAACCCAGCTCTTTACATTAGCATGTGACGTTCAGAACTAACATTCCCACCGAACACTTCCGGTGAATTTACTAAATTACTCACGATAAACGTTCACAAAAAACATAACAATTATTTTAAGAATTATAGATACAGAACTCCTTTATGCAATCGCGGTGTCCGAGTTTAAAATAGCTTTTCGGTGAAAGCACATTTTGCAATATTCTGAGTAGATAGCCCAGCCATCACAGGCTAGCTATTTTGACACCCACCAAGTTTGGTACTCACCAAACTCAGATTTACTATAAGAAAAATTGGATTACCTTTGCTGTTCTTCGTCAGAATGCACTCCCAGGACTTCTACTTCAACACCCAAATGTTGGTTTGGTTCCAAATAATCCATAGTTATATCCAAATAGCGGCGTTTTGTTCGTGCGTTCAAGACACTATCCGAAGGGTAACGAAGGGTGCGCGTATCGTGACAAAAAATGTCACAATATTCCATTACCGTACTTCGAAGCATGTCAAACGATGTTTTAAAACAATTTTTATGCGATTTTTCTCGTAAAATAGCGATAATATTCCGACCGGGAGTCGTTGTTTTCGTTCAAAGACTGAACATGTAAAATGGACTCTTCACGTGCACACGTGCGCCCGTCTCATTGTTCTCAGATCGACCACTATCCAAATGCGCTACTGTTTTTCAGCCATGGACTGCAAAGTCATCATTCAACGTTCTGGCGCCTTCTGAGAGCCTATGGGAGCCTTAGAAAGTGTCACGTTACAGCAGAGATCCTCTGTTTTCAATAAAGAGGCTAAAGAAGGCCAAGAAATGGTCAGAGAGGGCACTTCCTGTTTGGAATCTTCTCAGGTTTTGTCCTGCCATATGAGTTATTTTATACTCACAGACACCATTCAAACAGTTTTAGAAACTTTAGGGTGTTTTCTATCCAAATCAAACAATTATATGCATATTGTAGTTTCTGGGCAGGAGTAATAAACAGATTAATTCGGGTACGTTTTTATCTGGCCGTGAAAATACTGCCCCCTATCCATAAAAGGTTAACACGGTCAATGCTAATTTACAAGTCTTCTCCATCACATACATTGCTTATCATATCCTGCCCCATGTTACATACAGTGCCTTGCGAAAGTATTCGGCCCCCTTGAACTTTTCGACCTTTTGCCACATTTTAGGCTTCAAACATAAAGATATAAAACTGTAATTTTTGGTGAAGAATCAACAACAAGTGGGACACAATCATGAAGTGGAACGAAATTTATTGGATATTTCAAACTTCTTTAACAAATAAAAAACTGAAAAATTGGGCGTGCAAAATTATTCAGCCCCCTTAAGTTAATACTTTGTAGCACCACCTTTTGCTGCGATTACAGCTGTAAGTCGCTTGGGGTATGTCTCTATCAGTTTTGCACATCGAGAGACTGAAATTTTTGCCCATTCCTCCTTGCAAAACAGCTCGAGCTCAGTGAGGTTGGATGGAGAGCGTTTGTGAACAGCAGTTTTCAGTTCTTTCCACAGATTCTCGATTGGATTCAGGTCTGGACTTTGACTTGGCCATTCTAACACCTGGATATGTTTATTTGTGAACCATTCCATTGTAGATTTTGCTTTATGTTTTGGATCATTGTCTTGTTGGAAGACAAATCTCCGTCCCAGTCTCAGGTCTTTTGCAGACTCCATCAGGTTTTCTTCCAGAATGGTCTTGTATTTGGCTCCATCCATCTTCCCATCAATTTTAACCATCTTCCCTGCCCCTGCAGAAGAAAAGCAGGCCCAAACCATGATGCTGCCACCACCATGTTTGACAGTGGGGATGGTGTGTTCAGGGTGATGAGCTGTGTTGCTTTTACGCCAAACATAACGTTTTGCATTGTTGCCAAAAAGTTCGATTTTGGTTTCATCTGACCAGAGCACCTTCTTCCACATGTTTGGTGTGTCTCCCAGGTGGCTAGTGGCAAACTTTAAACGACACTTTTTATGGATATCTTTAAGAAATGGCTTTCTTCTTGCCACTCTTCCATAAAGGCCAGATTTGTGCAGTATACGACTGATTGTTGTCCTATGGACAGAGTCTACCACCTCAGTGGTAGATCTCTGCAGTTCATCCAGAGTGATCATGGGCCTCTTGGCTGCATCTCTGATCAGTCTTCTCCTTGTATGAGCTGAAAGTTTAGAGGGATGGCCGGGTCTTCGTAGATTTGCAGTGGTCTGATACTCCTTCCATTTCAATATTATCGCTTGCACAGTGCTCCTTGGGATGTTTAAAGCTTGGGAAATCTTTTTGTATCCAAATCCGGCTTTAAACTTCTCCACAACAGTATCTCGGACCTGCCTGGTGTGTTCCTTGTTCTTCATGATGCTCTCTGCGCTTTAAACGGACCTCTGAGACTATCACAGAGCAGGTGCATTTATACGGAGACTTGATTACACACAGGTGGATTCTATTTATCATCATTAGTCATTTAGGTCAACATTGGATCATTCAGAGATCCTCACTGAACTTCTGGAGAGAGTTTGCTGCACTGAAAGTAAAGGGGCTGAATAATTTTGCACGGCCAATTTTTACGTTTTTATTTGTTAAAAAGTTTGAAATATCCAATAAATTTCGTTCCACTTCATAATTGTGTCCCACTTGTTGTTGATTCTTCACAAAAAAATTACAGTTTTATATCTTTATGTTTGAAGCCTGAAATGTGGCAAAAGGTCGAAAAGTTCAAGGGGGCCGAATACTTTCGCAAGGCACTGTAATCTACTGCAAGCCTAAAGGTTTCTCCCCTCCCTGGGTGGGGAGACCTTCTTCCTGTTATCAGTTTCACAGTGATCACAAGTTGTCTGCTGTCTGTTAACAGTTCCCCATTTTCCTTGAATGTCTTGCTTACATTGCTAAATCCTTAAGCTTAAACTTTTCCTATACACACACACACACACACACACACACACACACACACACACACACACACATTAGTACCTCCATCTTACAATCACTCGGTTATACATTTTCAGGGTGAAATCATTTAGTCAAACCTGTAATCATATAATTTTCATTACAAGAATGTGGTGATCGATGGTATCAAAAGCAGCGCTAAGGTCTAGGAGCACAAGGACAGATGCAGAGCCTCTGTCTAATGCCATTGAAAGGTAATTTACCACCTTCACAAGTGCAGTCTCAGTGCTATGATGGGGTCTAAAACCAGACGGAAGCATTTCGTATACATTGTTTGTCTTCAGGAAGGCAGTGAGTTGCTGCGCAACAGCTTTTTCAAAATTTTGGGAGAGGAATGGAAGATTCGATATAGGCCGATAGTTTTTTAATATTTTCTGGGTCAAGGTTTGGCTTTTTCAAGAGAGGCTTTATTACTGCCACTTTTAGTGAGTTTGGTACACATCCGGTGGATAGAGAGCCGTTTATTATGTTCAACATAGGAGGGCCAAGCACAGGAAGCAGCTCTTTCAGTAGTTTAGTTGGAATAGTGTCCAGTATGCAGCTTGAAGGTTTAGAGGCCATGATTATTTTCATCATTGTGTCAAGAGATATAGTACTAAAACACTTGAGTGTCTCCCTTGATCCTAGGTCCTGGCAGAGTTATGCAGACTCAGGACAACTGAGCTTTGGAGGAATACGCTGTCACGCCCTGACCTGAGAGAGATGTTTTTCTCTGTTTGGTTAGGTCAGGGTGTGATGTGGGGTGGGCATTCTATGTGTTATATTTCTATGTTGTCTTTTTCTTTGACTGGCCTAGTATGGTTTCCAATCAGAGGCAGCTGTCTATCGTTGTCTCTGATTGGGAACCATACTTAGGCAGCCCTTTTCTCCTTTGGGTTTCCTGGAACGGAACTGTTTCGTTGTCTGTTTATTTTGTTTTTCTAAATAAAGAACAAAGATGAGCACTATATCCGCTGCGTCTGTCCCTTACCTTCCCTTGCTTATGACAACCTCACTAGTCCTCTACTGGCTGTACTGGGTAGACCAGAGGAACCAGGCTCTGAGGGGTGACCAGTCCTCTACTGGCTGTACTGGGTAGACCAGAGGAACCAGGCTCTGAGGGGTCACCAGTCCTCTACTGGCTGTACTGGGTAGAGAGGAACCAGGCTCTGAGGGGTGACCAGTCCTCTACTGGCTGTACTGGGTAGACCAGAGGAACCAGGCTCTGAGGGGTGACCAGACCTCTACTGGCTGTACTGGGTAGAGAGGAACCAGGCTCTGAGGGGTGAACAGTCCTCTACTGGCTGTACTGGGTAGACCAGTGGAACCAGGCTCTGAGGGGTGACCAGTCCTCTACTGTCTGTACTGGGTAGACCAGAGGAACCAGGCTCTGAGGGGTGACCAGTCCTCTACTGGCTGTACTGGGTAGAGAGGAACCAGGCTATGAGGGGTGGCCAGTCCTCTTCTGGCTGTGCCGGGTGGAGATTATAACAGAACATGGCCAAGATGTTCAAATGTTCATAGATGACCAGCATGGTCAAATAATAATAATCACAGTGGTTGTCGAGGGTGCAACAGGTCAGCACCTCAGGAGTAAATGTCAGTTGGCTTTTCATAGCCGATGATTCAGAGTATCTCTACCGCTCCTGCTGTCTCTAGAGAGTTGAAAACAGCAGGTCTGGGACAGGTAGCACATCCGGTGAACAGGTCAGGGATCCATAACCGCAGGCAGAACAGTTGAAACTGGAGCAGCAGCACAACCAGGTGGACTGTTGACAGCAAGGAGTCATCAGGCCAGGTAGTCCTGAGGCATGGTCCTAGGGCTCAGGTCCTCTGAGAGAAGAGAGAGAGGGAGACCTCACTAATGCTCTTGTGGCTGAATGGAAGCAAGTCCCCACAGCAATGTACCATCATCTAGTGGAAAGCCTTCCCAGAATAGTGGAGGCTGTTATAGCAGCAAAGGGGGACCAACTCCATATTAATGCCCATGATTTTGGAATGAGATGTTCAATGAGCAGGTGTCCACATACTTTTGGTCATGTAGTGTTTCTACCTAACATTAGATAATAGCAGGTGTCCACATACTTTTGGTCATGTAGTGTTTCTACCTAATGTTAGATAATAGCAGGTGTCCACATACTTATGGTCATGTAGTGTATAAATCTCATGATTCAATGATTATTTAATTCTCACTATCTTTATTTAATTTTTACAGATGAACTCAAAGAAGAGCTGAGTAAGTAGTGTGTGTGTGTGTGTGTGTGTGTGTGTGTGTGTGTGTGTGTGTGTGTGTGTGTGTGTGTGTGTGTGTGTGTGTGTGTGTGTGTGTGTGTGTGTGTGTGTGTGTGTGTGTGTGTGTGTGTGTGTGTGTGTGTGTTCACGCGTGTCTGTGTGTGCATTGTCATGTTTTTAAGGTTTGCTCACCAACATGTGGGTTCTGACTATCTGTTCTTGTCCTCAGGGAAAGCTGAAGAAACCATCCAATCCCTCTCCACCTCTCCAGGTGGTCAACAGAAAACACAGACTCCTTCCCAAAGTAATCAGTCTTTATGATTCTAATGTTTCCTAGAATTACTGGTCAGTTTATTATCTCTATCTGTCTCTCTCTCTGTCTGGTCAGTTTATTATCTCTATCTGTCTCTCTCTCTGTCTGGTCAGTTTATTATCTCTATCTGTCTCTCTCTCTGTCTGGTCAGTTTATTATCTCTATCTGTCTCTCTCTCTGTCTGGTCAGTTTATTATCTCTGTCTCTCTGTCTGGTCAGTTTATTATCTCTATCTGTCTCTCTCTCTGTCTGGTCAGTTTATTATCTCTATCTGTCTCTCTCTCTGTCTGGTCAGTTTATTATCTCTATCTGTCTCTCTCTCTGTCTGGTCAGTTTATTATCTCTATCTGTCTCTCTCTCTTCTGTCATCCGCCGTCTGGTCAGTTTATTATCTCTGTCTCTCTGTCTGGTCAGTTTATTATCTCTATCTGTCTCTCTCTCTGTCTGGTCAGTTTATTATCTCTATCTGTCTCTCTCTCTGTCTGGTCAGTTTATTCTGATGTTGTTTCTTCATCCTTTCTGTCTTTAATAGAGTCTGAGGGGATTGAAGGGATGGAGATGGAGTCTATACCAGGGAGGAAGTCTGGTCCTGGTCCAGGGAGGAAGTCTGCTCCTGGTCCAGGGAGGAAGTCTGCTCCTGAGATGAAGCCTTTACTGGCTGCTGGACCACAGAAGGATGATCTGGATGATCTGGAGAGGGGAGGAAGAGTTACTACAGAATTTAACTATGTGCTATAGGGTTACTATAGAGAGATTATAACTATAGAGCTGAGTTACTATAGAGAGACTATAACTATAGAGCTGAGTTACTATAGAGAGACTATAACTATAGAGCTGAGTTACTATAGAGAGACTATAACTATAGAGAGACTATAACTATAGAGCTGAGTTACTATAGAGAGACTATAACTATAGAGCTGAGTTACTATAGAGAGACTATAACTATAGAGCTGAGTTACTATAGAGAGACTATAACTATAGAGCTGAGTTACTATAGAGAGACTATAACTATAGAGCTGAGTTACTATAGAGAGACTGTAACTATAGAGCTGAGTTACTATAGAGAGACTATAACTATAGAGCTGAGTTACTATAGAGAGACTATAACTATAGAGCTGAGTTACTATAGAGAGACTATAACTATAGAGCTGAGTTACTATAGAGAGACTATAACTATAGAGCTGAGTTACTATAGAGAGACTATAACTATAGAGCTGAGTTACTATAGAGAGACTATAACTATAGAGCTGAGTTACTATAGAGAGACAGTAACTATAGAGCTGAGTTACTATAGAGAGACTATAACTATAGAGCTGAGTTACTATAGAGAGACTATAACTATAGAGCTGAGTTACTATAGAGAGACTATAACTATAGAGCTGAGTTACTATAGAGAGACTATAACTATAGAGCTGAGTTACTATAGAGAGACTATAACTATAGAGCTGAGTTACTATAGAGAGACTATAACTATAGAGCTGAGTTACTATAGAGAGACAGTAACTTTCTATAGAGACCTATCCCTCCTAACAAAGCTGAGTTTCTGAGTATATAACTGAGTGATATGAATCTTGGTGAGACAGAGTCCTCTGATCAACGTGTTGGTCACTACTCTATAATCCACTTTCAGTAGTTAGTTCTTTACTTTTTGAAGTTTTACTACCCATGTTTGTATTATGGGTTTATATCCATTTCCTGGTTATTCTATATATGTGTTCCCCATAAACAATGTCTTTCTAATCCCCCTCAGGTATTGATAGTGTTGAATTGAATGGAACGATGGACTAAGGTCTCCTGTTAGAATCTGTTACAGACCCTCTTATGTCCAGTACCTGATAATCACAGGTATATCAACAGGACCACAGGAGGCTGGTGGCACCTTAATTAGGGAGGAGGGGCTCGTGGTAATGGCTGGAGAGGAATCAGTGGAATGGTATCAAATACATCAAACATGTGGTTTCCATGGTTTCCATGTTTGATGCCGTTCCATTGGCTCCGTTCCAGACGTTATAATGAGGCTCCTCCCCTCACCAGCCTCCTGTGAACAAGACTGATAAAACCATTTGTTGAAATGTTTATATTTCTGTTTTAGCTTCGACCTGTCAGCTTCTATTGTAGCTTCAACCTGTCAGCTTCTATTGTAGCTTCATTTTGTTATTGAAGTGTTTCTATTTTAGCTTCATGTCAATGTGCCTGTTTTTTATTTGACTTTTTTAAGTTTATTTCCTTGCTCTACTTTTTTAGTGTTCAGAATATACAGAGGGAAATTATTGACATCCTTGTTAAAGATGAGTAATAATGACTATATTAAATAAATAAATAAAATACTGACCTATTGTGTGCTCAAAATAAATAGTCAAATATATTATTTTAAACTAATACAATTGTTTATTTTTCAAAACTAAATCTTCAGAAACTCAGAAATATATTTTTTTGTTTCTTTTTTTCTTTTTTCTTTTTTTATTTTTTTTTATGTTTAAAGCTTCAGAATCTTAATGTACATGAACAATATACCAAATACTTTTTACTGTGTAGGGGTGTCAATAATTTAGACCCCTACCTTTTTTGAGAAAATAAATATTACTTGTTAAAAGAAACATTTTAATCAGATCAATTGTATTAATATAAAATAATATAATTGACACATTTTGTTGAGCAGATGATATAGACCTGTGGTAGAGACAGGTATGGAGACAGGTCATCAGTCTGTTATATAGAGCTATGGAGACAGGTCATCAGTCTGTTATATAGAGCTATGGAGACAGGTCATCAGTCTGTTATATAGAGCTATGGAGACAGGTCATCAGTCTGTTATATAGAGCTATGGAGACAGGTCATCAGTCTGTTATATAGAGCTATGGAGACAGGTCATCAGTCTGTTATATAGAGCTATGGAGACAGGTCATCAGTCTGTTATATAGAGCTATGGAGACAGGTCATCAGTCTGTTATATAGAGCTATGGAGACAGGTCATCAGTCTGTTATATAGAGCTATGGAGACAGGTCATCAGTCTGTTATATAGAGCTATGGAGACAGGTCATCAGTCTGTTATATAGAGCTATGGAGACAGGTCATCAGTCTGTTATATAGAGCTATGGAGACAGGTCATCAGTCTGTTATATAGAGCTATGGAGACAGGTCATCAGTCTGTTATATAGAGCTATGGAGACAGGTCATCAGTCTGTTATAAAGAGCTATGGAGACAGGTCATCAGTCTGTTATAAAGAGCTATGGAGACAGGTCATCAGTCTGTTATAAAGAGCTATGGAGACAGGTCATCAGTCTGTTATAAAGAGCTATGGAGACAGGTCATCAGTCTGTTATATAGAGCTATGGAGACAGGTCATCAGTCTGTTATATAGAGCTATGGAGACAGGTCATCAGTCTGTTATATAGAGCTATGGAGACAGGTCATTAGTCTGTTATAAAGAGCTATGGAGACAGGTCATTAGTCTGTTATAAAGAGCTATGGAGACAGGTCATTAGTCTGTTATAAAGAGCTGAGATGATGGATAGGCCAACCTCATGTTCAGTGTATTGATGATGATTGGCCAACAGCTTCAGTGGATTGATGATGATTGGTCAACAGGTTCAGTGGATTGATGATGATTGGTAATCAGGTTCAGTGGATTGATGCATGTATTACTATTGGATAACTGACATGGTTTTTAAATCAAATGCTACGGGGTCAATAATAAAATAACCCGTCAGTATATCCAGTTCCAAGCAGTAGGCCTTGATGTATTTAATCCACTAATACTAACCATGTTCATTTAACATAAAAACATCTCTACATTTAGCATTTTGATCATCAACAAGGTTTATTTGAGCTGTGGTCAGCTGGCATTATAAATCACCATAGTAACGACTGACGGCAGTGCGTCACAGGCAGGAATCAGCAAAGTGTCTGGTGTTGAGTTTTCACCCGGAGAGTCGAAGAGGGTGATGCCTGTCTACACTAGATAGAGGGTGATGCCTCCTCTACACTAGATAGAGGGTGATGCCTGGTCTACACTAGATAGAGGGTGATGCCTGGTCTACACTAGATAGAGGGTGATGCCTGTCTACACTAGATAGCGGTAAATTGTGCTTGTGGGCTGCTGGCAGAATATGGCAGCATGTTCAATTGTGCGTCAAGAATTCAGCAAGTTTGAATGAAGGATAAATGGGGAAAATAGTTGAATCCATTCTCCATTTCATGAATTTATTCACAGGTAAATAGTTTAATCCATTCTCCATTTCATTAATTTATTCACGGGTAAATAGTCATTGAAGATTTTTTTAATTATTAAAACTTCTTTGGGATCATTGGGACGCTAGCGTCCCACCTCGACAACATCCGGTGAAGTTGCAGAGCGCCAAATTCAAATTACAGAAATAGTAATAATAAACATTCATGAAAGTACAATTGTTAATCATCGGTTAAAAGATAAACTTCTTGTTAATCCAGCCGCTTTGTCAGATTTCAAAAAGGCTTTACGGCAAAAGCATACCATGCGATTATCTGAGGACAGCGCCCCGCTTACAAAAGCATACAAACATTTTCCAACCAAGTAGAGGACTCACACAAGTCAGAAATAGCAATAAAATAAATCACTTACCTTTGAAGATCTTCATCTGGTTGCAATCACAAGGGTCCCAGCTACACAATAAATTGTCATTTTGTTCGATAAAGTCCTTCTTTATATCCCAAAAACTCTATATTGTTGGTGCGTTTTGTTCAGTAATCCACTGGCTCAACATGTCAAACGATGTTTATAATTAATCCTCAGGTTGTCAATTATCTAAATAATCGATAATATTTCAACCGGACAATAGCGTATTCAATAGAAAGGATAAACAACGAAGAGCATGCACACAGTCACGCTTTCAATGGAAAACTACTCACATCAAAAATAATGGATTTTCCTCAGGTTTTTGCCTGCCATATCAGTTCTGTTATACTCACAGACATTATTGTAACAGTTTTAGAAACTTCAGAGTGTTTTCTATCCAAATCTACCAATTATATGCATATCCTAGCTTCTGGGCCTGAGTAACAGGCAGTTTACTCTGGACACATTTGTCATCCAAACTTCAAAATACTGCCCCTAGCCCAAAGAAAAAAACTGTGTATAAAATCTGAAAATGTATTTAATTGTTTATTTGCATATAATAGGCAATTTTTTTAAAAGACAACATTATTGACACCTTGACACCGAATTAAATGTCTTCCCGCTTATATTTTGATTTTTGGAGGGAGTGTATTAGACTGTAAATAGTGATGTCATCTTCATACCTGTATTTCCATCATGAATTTCAAACTGTGGAAACTCTTGGCTATTGTGGCGATCTATCAACGCAGCGACAGCGCTCCATGTGGGTTCACCCCGTCCTGATGACCCGCAGCCGGTATATAGAGAACCATCATCTGGTACAGGAGCTGCGGTTTGTGATGTTCCACAGCCCGTATATAGAGTACCATCATCTGGTACAGGAGCTGTGGTTTGTGAAGTTATGCTTGGTAGCTATATTTGCTAGCTAAAAATAATTGTTATTCATGTCTTGTACACAGTATCTAACGGGGGAGTATCTGACAGGGGAGTATTTGACAGGGGAGTATCTGACAGGGGAGTATCTGACAGGGGAGTATCTGATAGGGGAGATCACTCTGAGGGCTGCCTGTCACAGGTCCATGAGGAAGAGTGAAAGTTAACAGGTTATTTGGTAAAGATCTGTTGATGCAGTGTTTGGTAATTGTGTTCACTGAGACACAATCTATTCCTGTATAGTTAAATGAGCCCCTAGTTAAGAAGACTAGAAACTACTATGTTAATTGTTATTTATGAGCTGCATCATTCTTGTTTCTCACTTCAGTCTTTCATCACACGTATCTTCACAGATGGTGTTAAAGCACTCCGTACCAGTGGTCGTGGTCCAAAACCACTGCTTCTGTGTTGCAGGAAGTGCTCTGTGCAATCATCTAGTGGCCCTTCTTTACCAGACAGCGCACTACTCTCAACTAAACATTCCTGCTGCACCACCAATTCACATCTGCACAGACACAGAACAGAGTTGGCACAAGCCAAGAACACTTTTGACTCTATCAATATCCATAAAAATGCACCTGAAAAGTATTCAGCCTATGTAACAGTAAATCCTTGTTAATTAGGGTGTGAAACCAGGTCCGGTTGATGGGATAGAGTTCCATAAACATACTAACTTAATTAGGGTGTGAAGCCAGGTCCGGTTGATGGGATAGAGTTCCATAAACATACTAACTTAATTAGGGTGTGAAACCAGGTCCGTTGATGGGATATTCTGTAAACAAACTAGGTGTGAAACCAGGTCCGGTTGATGGGATGGAGTTCTGTAAACATACTAACTTAAATAGGGTGTGAAACCAGGTCCGGTTGATGGGATGAGTTCTGTAAACATATAATTAATTAGGTGTGAAGCCAGGTCCGGTTGATGGGATAGAGTTCTGTAGACCTACTAACTTAATTAGGGTGTGAAGTCAGGTCCGGTTAATATGTAAGAGTGCGTGCTGGTGGCAGGGAAGTCAGGCGCAGGAGATCGAACTTGGTATAAACGGAGCAGTTTAATAAGTGCTCAAAAACTCAGAAAACCAAAATATACAAAATAATACAATTGGGTACTGATAAGGAAATTATATGTTTAAGATAATGACTAAAGTATTCCACCCTGTCACTGTATAATTGAGTGAAATGTATTAGAATCATAAGACTAGAATTCTCTAATGTGTGTGCATAGGAAAAGAGGAACTGTCAACAGACAACTTGTGATAGACAACTGTGAAACTGATAACAGGAAGGAGGTCTCCCCACCCAGGGAGGGGAGAAACCGTAAGGCTTGCAGTAGATTGTGCAGGATATGATAAGCAATGTATGTGTTGGAACATTCTTGTAAATAGCAAGAGGAGGGGCATTTATAAGGGGTACGGTATGACCAAATGTGAGGTATAAAAGGCTATGTGCGTTGTATGATTTTTAGAGCTCTCTGAATAAAGAACTAACCTTTTGCAGAGATTCTGGGACTTTGTCAAATTCTTCTATTAACCGGGGCCTTACAACCCCTTAAGTATTTAATTAAGTTGTCCCTTACTGGTTTTCTTCCAGTAACACTTGTTTCAGACAGATTGGTGCTTGTGACTTATAAACTTGGTCTCTGCTGCCCGCTCAATCAAGTGCCAGAAGGTCATCAGGTGGGTGTAGCTTGCAGATCTAAAGACTGACCCAGAGTATTTCAATACCAAAAAAGCTCATTACTATTATTGCCCATCTTCTCTAAGCATCAAGTAGCACTAGACATGACCTAGCTGCTATTGTTGCCTGTTTTCTTGTTACTGTGCAGCCTGTTTTGTCATACTGTATCTACCTCAAATACCTCGTACATCTGCACATTGCTCTGGTACCCTTTGTATAGAGTTCCGTTTTTGTGTATTTTATCTTATTCCTCTTGTGTTTTTTAATTGTGTATTATTATAACTATGCATCATTGGGAAAGTTTATTTCACAAGCATTGCGCAGTAAAGTCTACAACAGTTGTATTCGGCACATGTGATAAATAGTAATTGACATTACTGTGAGTAAAGGGGGGCACTGTCAGTCCATAAACATCTCTGCCCACTGAGTACAGATGTAAATTCAACGTCTTTTCCAAGTTGGTTCAACGTAATATTATTGAAATGACGTGGAAACAACGTTGACTCGACTAGTGTTTTCCCAGTGGGTCCCGACCTGACATGGACAGCCAACACAAACCTACTGGGTGGAGGTACAGGACGGTCGGGCAGGCTGACTGGGTGGAGGAAGGACAGGAGCACCTCCACTACCAGGTTCAAGAATAGCTTTTATCTGACTGCTGTTTTTAACACTTTAGCATTCATGACTACTGTTTTTAAAAATAATATTACCACTCTGGGCGTATTGTTATATTCATGATATTTTCACATTTTCAATTTCGGACTTTTTTTTTTACTGTATTCCTTGATGTGTGTTATGTACTTTATCTGAGAGAGCTACAACGTAGAATTCCAATGTATGTATTACTGTTAGTAGGTATTTTGCAAATGGAAAATATAGTGTACTACTTAAATAAACTACTTAAATAAACTACTTGAATAAACTACTTGAATAAACTTCAACAAGTATTCGATTGTGTTCGGAACTATCAGATCATTTCTGCACCACAGAAATATAACGATAGTATAATGTACAGTGGGGGAAAAAAGTATTTAGTCAGCCACCAATTGTGCAAGTTCTCCCACTTAAAAAGATGAGAGAGGCCTGTAATTTTCATCATATGTACACGTCAACAATGACAGACAAAATGACGGAAAAAAATGCAGAAAATCACATTGTAGGATTTTTAATGAATTTATTTGCAAAATATGGTGGAAAATAAGTATATCTAGTTTCATGATGGGCCTGGACACATGCAGCCTACATGATGGAGAGGGTTTTACACCCAAATCCGGAGCTACATGGCTAAAATAATGTAGGCCTGCCTACTATATATACAGTGGGGGAAAAAAGTAGTAACAAGCTTTAAGAGTGTCTCCTAATCTCAGCTCGTTACCTGTATAAAAGACACCTGGGAGACAGAAATCTTTCTGATTGGGTCAACTTATTTCCCTCATTAAAATGATTTATTACATTTTTTACATGCGTTTTTCAGGATTTTTGTTGTTATTCTGTCTCTCACTGTTCAAATAAACCTACTATTAAAAGATATAGACTGATCATTTCTTTGTCAGTGGGCAAACGTACAAAATCAGCAGGGGATCAAATACTTTTTTCCCCCACTGTATATATACTGTATATGTTTATATAGTAACCGTCAAAAGTTTGGATACACCTACTCATTCAAGGGTTTTTCTTTATTTGTATTATTTCTACATTGTAGAATAGCAGTGAAGAAACTATGAAATAACTCATAAGGAACCATGTAGTAACCCAAAAAGTGTTGGTCGGTGGTTCCCACCGTGAAGCATGGAGTAGTTACTCTCAGTTGTATGAATGAATGTGAGTCTCTTTGTTTGGTCAACCTGTCATCAACAATATCCTAACTAACTGGCCTGTGGTGATGTCAGTGGGGGCTCTAAACACCACGGAAAGGAGTTATTTCCTTGTTTTTTATCACCACCACCAGAAAATGGGCTTTGTGTGCAATGGATCTGGTAATTATGGTGGTGATGATAGATGTTATCCACCATTGCCAAGGGAGGGAGGGGGAGGGAGAGAGGAATGGGAGGGAGAGAGGGGAGGGGAGGTGAGGGGAGGGGGGGTGAGGTGAGGAGGGAAAAGTAAGTATGTTATAATCCATTTAACAGCTTTCAACCTCAAGGTGACATGGTGAGAGAGAGGTGTTGCTGGTTGTGTTTAACTACAACCTCAAGGTGACATGGTGAGAGAGAGGTGTTGCTGGTTGTGTTTAACTACAACCTCAAGGTGACATGGTGAGAGAGAGGTGTTGCTGGTTGTGTTTAACTACAACCTCAAGGTGACATGGTGAGAGGTGTTGCTGGTTGTGTTTAACTACAACCTCAAGGTGACATGGTGAGAGAGAGGTGTTGCTGGTTGTGTTTAACTACAACCTCAAGGTGACATGGTGAGAGAGAGGTGTTGCTGGTTGTGTTTAACTACAACATTTGTTTTATTGCTTCTCTTCAACTTGGACTTGATTTCCTCTATTTCTGTATCACCAGAACTAATAACCCTGAAGACTATGTTGTGGAACAGTCCAGTCGAGAGAAGGTCAGGAGATGCTTGGGACATGGTCCTTTGTAGCTCAGTTGGTAAAACATGACACTTGTCACGCCAGGGTAGCGGGTTTGATTCCTGGGACCACCCATTCCTAAAAATGTATTAGCACATGACTTTAAGTCACTTTGTATAAAAGCATCTGCTACACGGCATATATTATGGTAAAAAAAACTACTTTCTGGGAGTATGACATTTATAGGAGTAATGTATATCATTTATAATGGGCTAAATCAGGGTTTATATAGCATGAAATGAAGATATCCGATTAACCCTTTCTAGGTACGAGAGACAATGCATTTTTCTTATCAAATAAAACAAAATTGTATTTGTCACATGTGCCAAATACAACAGGTGTAGTAGACCTTACCGTGAAATACTTACTGACAAGCCCTTAACAAACAATACAATTAAAACAATAGAAAATATTTACTAAATACACTAAATTAAAAAATAAAAAGTAAAAAATAAAAAAATAAATGAACAATAACGAGGCTATATATTTCTTTTTTAATTTAACCTTTATTTAACCAGGTATATTGCCAAGTCTTTTCAGTCTCCTGAGGGGCAAAAGGTGTTGTCGGGCCCTCTTCACAACTGTCTTGGTGTGTTTGGACTATGACAGTTTGCTGGTGATGTGGTCATCTTGACTGACAGAGACCAGGGAACAATGCCAGACTGTATCTCTCACACTTCTAAAATGAATATTATGTAGTTTCTACTCATTTTTGCAGAAAACCTATATCATATTTAGTTTTTAAGGGATTGACTTGGATCTTTGGGGCGGCAGGTAGCAGAGGTGGGACCAAGTCATTGTTTTACAAGTCACAAGTAAGTCTCAAGTCTAAGCACTCAAGTCCCAAGTCAAGTCCCAAGTCAAGACAGGCATCAAGTCAAGTCTCAAGTCCTAAACTTTGAGTTTCGAGTCCGTTATTAGACAGTGGCAACGCGGAACACTAATGATTATGAACATGGTCTTTTGCCTGCTAATGCCTGCAATGCAGTGAAGAAAACGATATGACAACAATAACATCTAATGTAACTGGCCCCTCTAACAGTACAACTGGCCCCAGCTTGGCCCCCCCCAGTTGAAATGGTCTAGAACCGCCACTGCACCAAATGTAATACCATTTCATATTTTTAACAAGGGTAATAGTTAGTATATTACATTTACGCAAATCATGAATGCTTTTGAAAAATATCTATATATTTATTACTTTCCACATAACTGTTATATTTCCATGGAAATACATGGGTAGTCATGAGAAAGACCCCCCCCCCCGCCTCTCTCTCTCTCTGTGACAGCGGGAGAGGCGTGGTAGGCTGGGTCGGGTCGTGTGGGGCGGTTGCTCTCCTGTAGATGAATTAAGCAGCAGAGTATCTGCTGGCCATCCAACATGGCAACTCACATAGAAATACATCACCTACAACAGCCTTTGCCGTGTAGAATAGAGAATCGTGTACAGATCTATATATTGCATTTCTATCTGGAGAACTGTATCTGAATACGGTGCCTCAGATTAAATAAGCCGCCGTTCTTCATTCATTATCAATGGAGAAAAGATCCAAACTGCGGGGGACAGCAGAGAGAGGGATGGTGGGATTTGTGTGAAGCATAAACACAGAGGTTCAAGCACTCGCCGTAATCAGCAGGTTAGGAAGAGTACACAACCATTCTAGGAGGCACTCTGCCACAAATGTGCTCGTTTGATCTTTTCCAGCTCCAAACAGCGTGGTGTCGAGTCAAACTGTAAGTCTAATCTAGGCAAGCAGTAAGGAGATCACATAACAATACAGGCTCCAGGCATCACAAGCAAAAAGAAACGATGGATAGCTGTCGGCTATATTAGCCATGACTTACCGTTCTTTGTGCAGCTTCAAAATGTCGAACAAATTTGGAAATTGTTGCTCCTCCGTCTGTAATTTTCTTCCTGCCTGTTTTGCAAGTTGCAATCCGTTTTTTATTGGCACAGCGTCGTCTTTATATCCGAAAATAATAATTTTGTGTATCATCTTTCCAAGGGCTCCTGAATTCACCCGTCGACGTTCCTCTGCTGTCCGATTCAAACCGTAATCCGTTAAATGAAGAGTTGATGCGCTGCACAGTTTTTTTAATAGCATCATTTTTAATATCTGGGCTTCGGGGAGGGTATCAAGTCAGGTCGAGTCATAAGGCTCAAGTCCAAGTCAAGTCACGAGTCATTGGTGATAAAGTCAAAGTCGAGTTGCAAGTCATCATTATTGTGACTCGAGTCTGACTCAAGTCCAAGTCATGTGACTAGAGTCCACACCTCTGGCAGGTAACCTAGTGGTTTGAGTGTTGGACTAGTAACCGAAAGGTTGCAAGATCGAATCCCTGAGCTGACAAGGTAAAAACCTGTCATTCTGATGCTGAACAAGGCTTATTTTCCTAGACTGTCATTGAAAATAAGAATTTGTTCTTAACTGACTTGCCTAGTTAAATAAAAGGTTACAAATAAAAATCTCAGATTATATATGCACAGACAGTGGGTTTAAAGGTCAGATGTCAACTGGGGAAACAAAATTTGACTAACCCTAAAAGCTTCCTGTAGCCCTCCTCATATTGTATGAATTGGATTTGTAACGTACTGTATGGTACAAATAAAAAATATACAAATTCAGGGACCTGTTTTGGCTCCTGAGCAGTTAAAAAAAAATACTGGCTGAAATTATACAACACCTCTACAATGCATCTCTAAAGATAGTTGGAAAGGTGTCAAGTGGTTTTATAAGGACAGATTTACTACATGGTGGAACTGTATTTTCCAAAGGAATTAAACATTGAGGACTGAAGAAAAAGGGTCAATAATTTAAAAAGTAAATTTTAAATGAACACAGTTTCATGTTTTATCCTGGTTTGTTTTTGATGTTTTATCCCTGGCTGAAAAAACAGGTGCAACCTCTTCCTCTCTTTAGGAACCTGGGCTGAAGTCCCTCCAAAGGACCAGTATGGGTTGAAGGGAGGTTCAGTGTGTCTGGCTGTACCAGAACCACCTGAGGATCTTAAAGGATTTAGATGGAAGGTCAACAGTACTGTAATAGTTGATGATAAAGACATCTCTCCTAAATACAAGGAGAAGGTGCATTATAATCTAGTGAACCACTCTCTGTGCATTAAGAATCTGAGTAAAAAAGACAGGGGAACTTACATGAGAGAAATTGGGAAGAGTCAACTACTATGTACAGACTAACAGTGCAGGTTTTGTGCAGTTTCATTTCTGGTACAATCTACTGCATGTTTCTGCTTACATGGGGGTGCCACAGGGTTCAATTCTTGGGCCAACTCTTTTGTCTGTATACATCAATGATGTCGCTCTTGCTGCTGGTGAGTCTCTGATCCACCTCTACGCAGACGACACCATTCTGTATACATCTGGCCCTTCTTTGGACACAAAACGACAAATTAAGAAAGGCTACAAAATGAAATGCTTCACCCACATATTAAACATATTCAAAGTACGTCTACAAGAACAAATATAGCGATATACAGATAATGTTTGCTATTTCAGTTGTCATTGGTGGTCATTTCCCCTCATCCCAATTCACGTCTACATCTGTAAAACCTTTCCATTTAACTGCATAGTGGGCCAGCCAACATGAGACAAGTGCTGGGGAAAAACCTTTCCATTTAACTGCATATTTCCATTTGAAGACCGTTATGTGGTTTCTACTCATTTTTGCAGAAAACCTATATCATATTTAGTTGTGCTACAAATATTACAAAGGTCACAATTGTGCAGAATGGGAAGTATCACCAATAACCAGAGTCTGGATGCATTATTAGTATATTTTATATATTTACATTTATGCTTAAAGACCGGCACATACACAGAAAAGACCTGGTTCATTTCCACCCGTTAGAATGAATTCCTCCCCAAACTGTCAGATACAGTTTCAGTAGTTCATGAAGGTCTTTGGACAGGAAGGTTGTGGTTTAGCTAATGGCCCACTTTTCACCAAAATGGAGAAATGGCATGTTTTTTTGTAGAAAAGCAAAAAGTTAGTAAATGTTTTCTGATAGGGTCGACTACATCATAGGAGAACGGTCCTAACTGGTGCTGCAGAAAACACACTTTCAACATTTCTGTATATTTCAAAAAATTATTAGGGTAATGCATGCATGCATGTCTGTCTGATAACGCAATCAGTCATTCTGGTCAATTACAGGGTATTTCACCTGCATGTGTTACTAGTGCCATTCTGGGCCTAAAGATCAGGAATTAGACCGTTGACCATGTGATCATTCTAAATCCCTGATGACCCCTACGGTGGTCACCACCCTATCGTTTCATATAGCATGGATGACCCCTACGGTGGTCACCGCCCTATCGTTTCATATAGCATGGATGACCCCTACGGTGGTCACCACCCTATCGTTTCATATAGCATGGATGACCCCTACGGTGGTCACCGCCCTATCGTTTCATAGAGCATGGATGACCCCTACGGTGGTCACCGCCCCTATCGTTCATATAGCATGGATGACCCCTACGGTGGTCACCGCCCTATCGTTTCATATAGCATGGATGACCCCTACGGTGGTCACCGCCCTATCGTTCATATAGCATGGATGACCCCTACGGTGGTCACCGCCCTATCGTTTCATATAGCATGGATGACCCCTACGGTGGTCACCGCCCTATCGTTCATATAGCATGGATGACCCCTACGGTGGTCACCGCCCTATCGTTCATATAGCATGGATGACCCCTACGGTGGTCACCGCCCTATCGTTCATATAGCATGGATGACCCCTACGGTGGTCACCGCCCTATCGTTTCATATAGCATGGATGACCCCTACGGTGGTCACCGCCCTATCGTTTCATATAGCATGGATGACCCCTACGGTGGTCACCGCCCTATCGTTCATATAGCATGGATGACCCCTACGGTGGTCACCGCCCTATCGTTCATATAGCATGGATGACCCCTACGGTGGTCACCGCCCTATCGTTTCATATAGCATGGATGACCCCTACGGTGGTCACCGCCCTATCGTTTCATAGAGCATGGATGACCCCTACGGTGGTCACCGCCCTATCGTTTCATATAGCATGGATGACCCCTACGGTGGTCACCGCCCTATCGTTTCATAGAGCATGGATGACCCCTACGGTGGTCACCGCCCTATCGTTCATATAGCATGGATGACCCCTACGGTGGTCACCGCCCTATCGTTTCATATAGCATGGATGACCCCTACGGTGGTCACCGCCCTATCGTTTCATATAGCATGGATGACCCCTACGGTGGTCGCCGCCCTATCGTTTCATATAGCATGGATGACCCCTACGGTGGTCGCCGCCCTATCGTTTCATATAGCATGGATGACCCCTGCGGTGGTCACCGCCCTATCGTTTCATATAGCATGGATGACCCCTGCGGTGGTCACCGCCCTATCGTTTCATATAGCATGGATGACCCCTGCGGTGGTCACCGCCTATCGTTCATATAGCATGGATGACCCCTGCGGTGGTCACCGCCCTATCGTTCATATAGCATGGATGACCCCTGCGGTGGTCACCGCCCTATCGTTACATATAGCATGGATGACCCCTGCGGTGGTCACCGCCTGTCGTTTCATATAGCATGGATGACCCCTACGGTGGTCACCGCCCTGTCGTTCATATAGCATGGATGACCCCTACGGTGGTCACCGCCCTGTCGTTTCATATAGCATGGATGACCCCTACGGTGGTCACCGCCCTGTCGTTTCATATAGCATGGATGACCCCTACGGTGTTCACCGCCCTGTCGTTTCATATAGCATGGATGACCCCTACGGTGGTCACCGCCCTGTCGTTTCATATAGCATGGATGACCCCTACGGTGGTCACCGCCCTATCGTTTCATATAGCATGGATGACCCCCTACGGTGGTCACCGCCCTATCGTTTCATATAGCATGGATGACCCCTACGGTGGTCACCGCCCTATCGTTCATATAGCATGGATGACCCCTACGGTGGTCACCGCCCTGTCGTTTCATATAGCATGGATGACCCCTACGGTGGTCACCGCCCTGTCGTTTCATATAGCATGGATGACCCCTACGGTGGTCACCGCCCTATCGTTCATATAGCATGGATGACCCCTACGGTGGTCACCTCCCTATCGTTTCATATAGCATGGATGACCCCTACGGTGGTCACCGCCCTGTCGTTCATATAGCATGGATGACCCCACGGTGGTCACCGCCCTATCGTTTCATATAGCATGGATGACCCCTACGGTGGTCACCGCCCTGTCGTTCATATAGCATGGATGACCCCTACGGTGGTCACCGCCCTGTCGTTTCATAGAGCATGGATGACCCCTACGGTGGTCACCGCCCTGTCGTTTCATATAGCATGGATGACCCCTACGGTGGTCACCGCCCTATCGTTTCATATAGCATGGATGACCCCTACGGTGGTCACCGCCCTATCGTTCATATAGCATGGATGACCCCTACGGTGGTCACCGCCCTATCGTTCATATAGCATGGATGACCCCTACGGTGGTCACCGCCCTATCGTTCATATAGCATGGATGACCCCTACGGTGGTCACCGCCCTATCGTTTCATATAGCATGGATGACCCCTACGGTGGTCACCGCCCTATCGTTTCATATAGCATGGATGACCCCTACGGTGGTCACCGCCCTATCGTTTCATATAGCATGGATGACCCCTACGGTGGTCACCACCCTATCGTTTCATATAGCATGGATGACCCCTACGGTGGTCACCGCCCTATCGTTTCATAGAGCATGGATGACTGACTGACTGCAACAACCCTTCTTCAAACACTTTGTCAACAGTGGGTCATCTAATATCAATTCAAACACAGGAATGGACTTAGCATTATAGCATTATAACATTACAGCATTATAATATAGCATTACAGCATTATAACATTACAGCATTATAGCATTACAGCATTATAACATTACAGCATTATAACAATCCTATTTCAATTCCTCTTGCGCCTCAAGGCCCCCCAATAACCTCCTTTACCACAGAATTTTCAAATTCAATAAATGTAATTTATTAAGGGACATGACACTGAAATATAATTTGGTGAAATGTTTTCATGACACTAGTTTTGAAATGTGAAGATAAGTCTTACATTTTAGATTGGAGGGTCACGTCCTTTCACCTCAATTAGATGGTGGATGTGAAAGAGCTGGCCGACGGCTATGAAGGAGTCTGGAGGAGGAACAATGAGACATGACAATGGCATGTGTATGTTACAATTATCTTTATATGAATTTTGGCATGTTTAGTGTAAAATGTGATGCTATAACAAATAAACCTTACCAGTCACAACTGTGTCAATGAATTGTTGGAGGTTCCACAATGCAGATGACTTTCAAGGCGAGTCGAGAGTGATTTAGAGTAACCTACTTATAAATAACTACTTAATATTATTTGTAGCTCAGTAATTCAGTCACAATTCACCCTTCGATCACAGTGTTGATGCTCTGGAATCAAATCAAATCAAATCAAATTTATTTTTATATAGCCCTTCGTACATCAGCTGATATTCTCAAAGTGCTGTACAGAAACCCAGCCTAAAACCCCAAACAGCAAGCAAAGCATGTGAAAGAAGCACGGTGGCTAGGAAAAACTCCCCTAGGAAAAACTCCCTAGAAAGGCCAAAAACCTAGGAAGAAACCTAGAGAGGAACCAGGCTATGAGGGGTGGCCAGTCCTCTTCTGGCTGTGCAGGGTGGATATTATAACAGAACATGGTCAAAATGTTAAAATGTTAAAATGTTCATAAATGACCAGCATGGTCAAATAATAATAATCATAGTAGTTGTCGAGGGTGCAACAAGCACGTCCGGTGAACAGGTCAGGGGTTCCATAGCCGCAGGCAGAACAGTTGAAACTGGAGCAGCAGCACGGCCAGGTGGACTGGGGACAGCAAGGAGTCATCATACCAGGTAGTCCTGAGGCATGGTCCTAGGGCTCAGGTCCTCCGAGAGAAAGACAGAAAGAGAGAAAGAGAGAATTAGAGAGAGCATATTTAAATACACACAGGACACCGGATAAGACAAGAGAAATACTCCAGATGTAACAGACTGACCCTGCCAAACAGGCAGGATATAACCCCACCCACTTTGCCAAAGCACAGCCCCCACACCACTAGAGGGATGTCTCCAACCACCAACTTACCGTCCTAAGACAAGGCCGAGTATAGCCCACAACGATCTCCGCCATGGCACAACCCACGGGGGGGCGCCAACCCAGACAGGAAGACCACGTCAGTGACTCAACCCACTCAAGTGATGCACCCCTCCCATGGACGGCATGGAAGAACACCAGTAGGCCAGTGACTCAGCCTCTGTAAAAGGGTTAGTGGCAGAGAATCCCAGTGGAAAGAGGGGAACCGGCAAGGCAGAGACAGCAAGGGCGGTTCGTTGCTCCAGCCTTTCCGTTCACCTTCACACTCCTGGGCCAGACTATACTTAATCATAGGACCTACTGAAGAGATAAGTCTTCAGTAAAGACTTAAAGGTTGAGACTGAGTCTGCGTCTCTCACATTGGTAGGCAGACCATTCCATAAAAATGGAGCTCTATAGGAGAAAGCCCTACCTCCAGCCGTTTGCTTAGAAATTCTAGGGACAATTAGGAGGCCTGCGTCTTGTGACTGTAGCGTACGTGTAGGTATGTACGGCAGGACCAAATCGGAAAGATAGGTAGGAGCAAGCCCATGTAATGCTTTGTAGGTTAGCAGTAAAACCTTGAAATCAGCCCTTGCCTTAACAGGAAGCCAGTGTAGGGAGGCTAACACTGGAGTAATATGATCAAATTTTTTGGTTCTAGTCAGGATTCTAGCAGCCGTATTTAGCACTAACTGAAGTTTATTTAGTGCTTTATCCGGGTAGCCGGAAAGTAGAGCATTGCAGTAGTCCAGCCTAGAAGTAACAAAAGCATGGATTAATTTTTCTGCGTCATTTTTGGACAGAAAATTTCTGATTTTTGCAATGTTACGTAGATGGAAAAAAGCTGTCCTTGAAACAGTCTTGATATGTTCTTCAAAAGAGAGATCAGGGTCCAGAGTAACGCCGAGGTCCTTCACAGTTTTATTTGAGACGACTGTACAACCATCCAGATTAATTGTCAGATTCAACAGAAGATCTCTTTGTTTCTTGGGACCTAGAACAAGCATCTCTGTTTTGTCCGAGTTTAAAAGTAGAAAGTTTGCAGCCATCCACTTCTTTATGTCTGAAACACAGGCTTCTAGCGAGGGCAATTTTGGGGCTTCACCATGTTTCATTGAAATGTACAGCTGTGTGTCGTCTGCATAGCAGTGAAATTTAACATTATGTTTTCGAATGACATCCCCAAGAGGTAAAATATATAGTGAAAACAATAGTGGTCCTAAAACGGAACCTTGAGGAACACCGAAATTTACAATTGATTTGTCAGAGGACAAACCATTCACAGAGACAAACTGATATCTTTCCGACAGATAAGATCTAAACCAGGCCAGAACTTGTCCATGTAGACCAATTTGGGTTTCCAATCTCTCCAAAAGAATGTGGTGATCGATGGTATCAAAAGCGGCACTAAGATCTAGGAGCACGAGGACAGATGCAGAGCCTCGGTCTGACGTCATTAAAAGGTCATTTACCACCTTCACAAGTGCAGTCTCAGTGCTATGATGGGGTCTAAAACCAGACTGAAGCGTTTCGTATACATTGTTTGTCTTCAGGAAGGCAGTGAGTTGCTGTGCAACAGCTTTTTCTAAAATTTTTGAGAGGAATGGAAGATTCGATATAGGCCGATAGTTTTTTATAATTTCTGGATCAAGATTCGGCTTTTTCAAGAGAGGCTTTATTACTGCCACTTTTAGTGAGCTTGGTACACATCCGGTGGATAGAGAGCCGTTTATTATGTTCAACATAGGAGGGCCAAGCACAGGAAGCAGCTCTTTCAGTAGTTTAGTTGGAATAGGGTCCAGTATGCAGCTTGAGGGTTTGGAGGCCATGATTATTTTCATCATTGCGTCAAGAGATATAGTACTAAAACACTTTAGTATCTCCCTTGATCCTAGGTCCTGGCAGAGTTGTGCAGACTCAGGACAATGGAGCTTTGGAGGAATACCCAGATTTAAAGAGGAGTCTGTAATTTGCTTTCTAATGATCATGATCTTTTCCTCAAAGAAGTTCATAAATTTATTACTGCTGAAGTGAAAGCCATCCTCCATTTGCGAAGGCTGCTTTTTAGTTAGCTTTGCGACAGTATCAAAAAGAAATTTCGCATTGTTCTTATTTTCCTCAATTAAGTTGGAAAAATAGGATGATCGAGCAGCAGTAAGGGCTCTTCGATACTGCACGGTACTGTCTTTCCAAGCTAGTCGGAAGACTTCCAGTTTGGTGTGGCGCCATTTCCGTTCCAATTTTCTGGAAGCTTGCTTCAGAGCTCGTGTATTTTCTGTATACCAGGGAGCTAGTTTCTTATGACAGATGTTTTTAGTTTTTAGGGGTGCAACTGCATCTAGGGTATTGCGCAAGGTTAAATTGAGTTCCTCGGTTAGGTGGTTAACTGATTTTTGTCCTCTGACGTCCTTGGGTAGGCAGAGGCAGTCTGGAAGGGCATCAAGGAATCTTTGGGTTGTCTGAGAATTTATAGCACGACTTTTAATGCTCCTTGGTTGGGGTCTGAGCAGATTATTTGTTGCAATTGCAAACGTAATAAAATGGTGGTCCGATAGTCCAGGATTATGAGGAAAAACATTTAGATCCACAACATTTATTCCATGGGACAAAACTAGGTCCAGAGTATGACTGTGGCAGTGAGTAGGTCCAGAGACATGTTGGACAAAACCCACTGAGTCGATGATGGCTCCGAAAGCCTTTTGGAGTGGGTCTGTGGACTTTTCCATGTGAATGTTAAAGTCACCAAAAATTAGAATATTATCTGCTATGACTACAAGATCCGATAGGAATTCAGGGAACTCAGTGAGGAACACTGCATATGGCCCAGGAGGCCTATAAACAGTAGCTATAAAAAGTGAGTGAGTAGGCTGCATAGATTTCATGACTAGAAGCTCAAAAGACGAAAACGTCATTGTTGTTTTTTTTTTTTTGTAAATTGAAATTTGCTATCGTAAATGTTAGCAACACCTCCGCCTTTGCCGGATGCACGGGGGGTATGGTCACTAATGTAACCTGGGGGTGAGGCCTCATTTAACACAGTAAATTCATCAGGCTTAAGCCATGTTTCAGTCAGGCCAATCACACGGCAATCTATGATTTCAAGCACTTATAACGAGCACCTAGACTACAGACACCTGTGTAGCACTGACAACACTTCAACTTGCACTAATGTGTGGTCAATTAGACATTAACCACCAGAAATGACTAGACACCTTGTAAATACTTGACTTAACCCTTGTGTAGTCTTAACAGTCTGTTTACTCCCATTGTCCCAAGGGTAAAAAATGACCCACCTTCACTAAACCCTGAAAATAAAGCAGCTTAATTGAATTTTAAAGGTCAAATCTATTTTGCATGAAGAAGCAACGTGTCATTCATCAAACACTTTGTGAATATCTGGGTTTTCCAGAAAGACTGCATTTAGTCAGTGGACACCACTCATTTTTACTACAACACACCTGTCATAATTGTTTTCTTTACTAAAGTAGAGGTTTATTATTATTGCTAAAGGTACTGCATAGGTATAAACATGTTTTTTCCCCAGAGAGAGAGCACTCGTTCCCCATTCCTAACCAGGAGTTCCCATCAAATAGAAGGAATGAAGTGACACCTTGTGTAGAATGTCCTTTTAATAGAGTTGTGATAACATATTATGTCGTGGAGTAACAATACAATCCTTGTCTGCAAAAGCCAACTTTTACCTGGGGGCTTTGTAGACCCTTCAAAGGCGTTCCGATACCTGGTCCCCATGAAAAAACCCACATGTTATGACAGCTTATAGACAGTAGGAGGCAAATGAAGGGAAAAAGGTACAATAATAAGATGATGTTCATAGAAAATGACTCAAGTAAAAGTGAAAGTCACCCAGTAAAATACTAAGTAAACGTCATTGCTAAAATATACTTAAGTATCAGTGGTAAAAGTATAAATTATTTGACCTTCCATATATTAAGCAAACCAGACAGCACAATTCTCTTGTTATTTTATTTAAGAAATAACCAGGGGAACACTCCAACAATCAGACATCATTTACAAATGAAGCATGTGTTTAGTGAGTCCTCCAGATCAGAGGCAGTAGGGATGACCAGGGATGTTCTCTGTTTAGTGAGTCCTCCAGATCAGAGGCAGTAGGGATGACCGGGGATGTTCTCTGTTTAGTGAGTCCTCCAGATCAGAGGCAGTAGGGACGACCGGGGATGTTCTCTGTTTAGTGAGTCCTCCAGATCAGAGGCAGTAGGGACGACCGGGGATGTTCTCTGTTTAGTGAGTCCTCCAGATCAGAGGCAGTAGGGACGACCGGGGATGTTCTCTGTTTAGTGAGTCCTCCAGATCAGAAGCAGTAGGGATGACCGGGGATGTTCTCTGTTTAGTGAGTCCTCCAGATCAGAGGCAGTAGGGATGACCAGGGATGTTCTCTGTTTAGTGAGTCCTCCAGATCAGAGGCAGTAGGGATGACCAGGGATGTTCTCTGTTTAGTGAGTCCTCCAGATCAGAGGCAGTAGGGATGACCAGGGATGTTCTCTGTTTAGTGAGTCCTCCAGATCAGAGGCAGTAGGGATGACCAGGGATGTTCCCTGTTTAGTGAGTCCTCCAGATCAGAGGCAGTAGGGACGACCAGGGATGTTCTCTGTTTAGTGAGTCCTCCAGATCAGAGGCAGTAGGGATGACCGGGGATGTTCCCTGTTTAGTGAGTCCTCCAGATCAGAGGCAGTAGGGATGACCAGGGATGTTCTCTGTTTAGTCAGTCCTCCAGATCAGAGGCAGTAGGGATGACCAGGGATGTTCTCTGTTTAGTGAGTCCTCCAGATCAGAGGCAGTAGGGATGACCAGGGATGTTCTCTGTTTAGTGAGACCACCAGATCAGAGGCAGTAGGGATGACCAGTGATGTTCTCTGTTTAGTGAGTCCTCCAGATCAGAGGCAGTAGGGATGACCAGGGATGTTCTCTTGATAAGTGTGTGAATTGGACCATTTTCCTGTCCGGCTCAGCATTCGAAATGAAACAAGTACTTTTGTGTGCCAGGGAAACTTTATGGAGTAAAAAATACATTATTTTATTTAGAAATGTAGTGAAGTAAAATGTAAAGTTGTAAAGAAACAGAGAGTAAAAGTACAGATACAAAATAACCAGATATATAAACGGAATGTAGTGGAGTAGTTTAAATACATTTTTGTTATAATAATAATAATAAATACTAAGTACTAATTATACTATTAATAGTAATTTACACCACTGGACTTGAAAGGAACACCTCAATTACCTCGACTAACCGGTACCCCATGTATAGAGCCTCGCTATTTTGATTTTACTGCTGCTCTTTAATTATTTGTTACTTTTATTTCTTATTTTTACTTAACACATATTTTTCTTAAAACTAAATTGTTGGTTAAGGGCTTGTAAGTCAGCATTTCACTGTAAGGTCTACACATGGAGTATTCACAACATGAAAACATGTAGTAACCTGGTGTGACATTATTGAAACTGTGCTGACACCTAGTGGACATCAAGAGGAACTACATCACACAAACTATAACCTTAAAACAGATGGGATGCTTTACATACGTTGCTCTGTTTTATTAGACACTAATATATATGTCCAATAAACACACGTTCAAAAGTCAGAATGTAAAGTCGGAATGAAAAGTCAGAATGTAAAGCAAAAACGACTGGAAAGTTCCTCAAAAGCAGCTGTAGTGAATCAAGCATCTTTAGGTTACCTGGAATAGGTCAAAGCATATATTTTATATGTTCTAATTTATTTAATCTTTATTTAACTAGGCACCTTGAAATAAACAACATCGACACAGACACAAGTTACTTGATATATTTGGGAAACAGGATTAACACAGAGAGAACTTGGCAAAATACAATGTATGTTTCTGTAATAATAGTAGGCTGGTGTATACAGTATCATGGGTAACAATTGTGTCCAAGCCACCTAGCTAATAAAATACTGGGGCTGGCAGTCATTAGTTACATTTCAACCATAGCGATTCCCCAATTGTGCGCCAGCCTATGGGACTACTAAACACGGCCAGATGTGATACAGCCTGGAATCGATCCAGGGACTGTAGTGGCGCACTGAAATGCAGTGCCTTAGACCGCTGCACCACTCGGGAGCCACAGTTGACCATAATGTCAACATTACTAGTTAACGTAATGACATGCTGACCCAGTTAACTAGTTAACGTAATGACATGCTGACCCAGTTAACTAGTTAACGTTAGCTACATAAACCTGCATCTGGATGATCTAAGATGATAGCAAGTTGAGAATAACACCATAGAACTTCACATCGTATTGCTAACAACGTTATATCACTTCAGGATGTATCTTTGCTAGCCAGCTTACATTTTGTTTACTAGCTAACTTAGCTAGCTAGGTAGCTGAGCTTTCTGAAGCTAGCTAAGCGATGGTGTGAGCAACCCACCTTCGGATGTTGTAGAAAGACAGCAGAAGTACAGCCAGCATAACTACAAAACATAACGAGAAATGATATCCATTTTGACAAGCAATGTTACGTTTGATGTTGGTTGTTACTAGCGATTTTAGTTTCAAACACACTTTCCTTCCTCTTCCGTCTAATGACGTTCTTCCTCTTCCGTCTAATGACGTTCCCAACAATCTTCTTCTTCTGAGGTTTAACGGCGGTTGGCATCCAATTTGTTGCATTACCGCCACCTACTAGCCTGGAGTACAAGTCCCTTATACTTTACTTGAAAAAGAATTTTTTTTTACTGAATAAATACCCTACCATCTAACACTATACTCACTAATTTCAAAATTAAATAGAATAAAATTAACACCCCCCTACTCCACTAATTAAATGTATTTCCTACCTCATGCCATCACCCTGAAAGGATGGGACATCACCACTTAACACACCCTGTTACTCTTTCTATTGTCAAGTCTCCCACACACCCAAATACCTCTCTGCAGCTGCCACCACAACCTCTATTTCCTGAGACTTCAGATCCATCCCTGCTGTACAGTTCATAACCATTGCTATTAATGCTATAAATCCAATCTTACTGAAACGTATTTCACATTTTGCCCTGTCCCTCTGTACTGGTATATCTCTACTACTCTCACCACTCCTCCCCTTAACCCATCTTCCTCTACTTTCTTCACTGCCTCAGCATATGACAACTTCTGCACTACTATAACCCTGGAATCCTCAACCTGCCTTTCTCGCACGGGACATTTCTGATCCCCAGCTCCATGGGCACCCCCACAATTAACACATACCACTACTTTCCCCAATACTACACATTCCTTTGTCTCGTGCCCTTCTGCACATTTCTCACACCTTGGACCCTCCCTCCTACACACTGCTGCCACCTGCCCATCAGCTGGACACCTGTAACATCGTAATGTATTCAGAACATACGCTCCTACAGGATAACTGATATATCCTAACTTCACCTTGTCAGGCAGAGACTCAACTTCAAAACTCAAAATAACAGACAATGACTCTTCTGTTTCCCCACTCTCCCCACCCTGTCTGCGTCGCATCAAACGACGAGCATCACATACACCGGGCCTCTTTCCCCTCAGCTGGTCAACTTTTCTATTTACTGCTACCCCAGTTATCACTCCTTTCATTGGTGCCCTTTTCTTGAGAAAGAAACAATTCACATTTCTTGCCCCCATTCATTTTACTTTGAGCACATTCTTCCTCTGCCCAACAGAAACACAAACGATTATCACTAGACCACTTCTGGTTACCCTCACCGACTCCACATGACCCAACTCTTTTTATCACCCACCGTGAAACCACAAATGGATCAGCCAAAAGGCAAGAGTCCACTTTTTCCATAAACTTCACTCCTACTGTCACAGACTCATCTTTTTCCTGATCCTCGGTGCATACCTCGGTCTCTGATAACTTTACTACACCTACCACCTCTGATACTTCACCCTCATTCACTTCCATTTCTCTTCCTGTCTTCAGCTCCCTCTGCTTACACTTTCTACCATTCTTCTTTAAACAAACCATCTCCCTTTTTTCCACCATTTTTATCCGCCTTGAGCTCCCCCTCTTCTTCCCTCCCTCTCTTAGACCTCTTCTCCCTCTCTTTTTCCCTCCTCATCTTCACCGTTTTCCACGTTCACGTCTCCTTATGTTAATACTGCTGCTCCATCCCTGACACCCATCTTGGACTTGCTTCCTCTAGGGACTCCATTTTCCCCTTCCAGAGTTCTGCTCATGTCCCCAATGTGTATTGTCGCCACCAAATTGACGGTTTGAAACCCCAAAATGTAAAATCCATGCGTAATAGTGAAACTAACTTAATCCATCCTAATAAAATAGTACATTGCCAAAACAAACAAACTCCCACTTCTTCCTTCTTTTAGTTCTCTATCTCCCTTTTCAGGCTCTAGGATCTGAGAGGGTGGTACGGCTCTAGGATCTGAGAGGGTGGTACGGCTCTATGGCCTGAGAGGGTGGTACGGCTCTAGGGCCTGAGAGGGAGGTCCGGCTCTGGGACCTGAGAGGGTGGTCCGGCTCTGGGACCTGAGAGGGTGGTCCGGCTCTGGGACCTGAGAGGGTGGTCCGGCTCTGGGACCTGAGAGGGTGGTCCGGCTCTAGGGCCTGAGAGGGTGGTACGGCTCTAGGACCTGAGAGGGTGGTACGGCTCTAGGGCCTGAGAGGGTGGTACGGCTCTAGGGCCTGAGAGGGAGGTCCGGCTCTGGGACCTGAGAGGGTGGTCCGGCTCTGGGACCTGAGAGGGTGGTCCGGCTCTGGGACCTGAGAGGGTGGTCCGGCTCTAGGGCCTGAGAGGGTGGTACGGCTCTAGGACCTGAGAGGTTGGTACGGCTCTAGGGCCTGAGAGGGTGGTACGGCTCTAGGGCCTGAGAGGGTGGTACGGCTCTAGGACCTGAGAGGGTGGTACGGCTCTAGGGCCTGAGAGGGTAGAACGGCTTGTGCCAATATTCCATGTAACTCCTTCGCTGAGAAATCTTTCAGTCCCAGGAACCGCTCCGACACATCCACTATGATTTCAATTTTCCTGGACCTTCTCTCCACCTTGGCAGTGCCATTAACCTGTTGGGGGTAGGGGGCAGTATTGACACGGCCGGATAAAAAACGTACCCGATTTAATCTGGTTACTACTCCTGCCCAGTAACTAGAATATGCATATAATTATTGGCTTTGGATAGAAAACACCCTAACGTTTCTAAAACTGTTTGAATGGTGTCTGTGAGTATAACAGAACTCATATGGCAGGCAAAAACCTGAGAAGATTCCTTACAGGAAGTGCCCTCTCTGACAAGATCTTGTTCTTCTTGTCTCTGTTTATTGAAGACTGAGGATCTTTGCTGTAACGTGACACTTCCTACGGCTCCCATAGGCTCTCAGAGCCCGGGAAAAAGCTGAATGATATCGAGGCAGCCCCAGGCTGAAACACATTATCGCTTTTGGCAAGTGGCCGATCAGAGGACAATGGGCATAGGCGCGTACACGAGTCGACCCCGTGCTTTATTTTCTTTCGTCTTTTTACCTAAACGCAGATTCCCGGTCGGAATATTATCGCTTTTTTACGAGAAAAATGGCATAAAAATTGATTTTAAACAGCGGTTGACATGCTTCGAAGTACGGTAATGGAATATTTAGACATTTTTTGTCACGAAATACGCCGTGCTCGTCACACTTCTTTACCCTTTCGGATAGTGTCTTGAACGCACGAACAAAACGCCGCTGTTTGGATATAACTATGGATTATTTGGGACCAAACCAACATTTGTTATTGAAGTAGAAGTCCTGGGAGTGCATTCTGACGAAGAACACCAAAGGTAATCAAACTTTTCTAGTAGTAAATCGGAGTTTGGTGAAGGCTAAACTTGCTGGGTGTCTAAATAGCTAGCCCTGTGATGCCGGGCTATCTACTTAGAATATTGCAAAATGTGCTTTCACCGAAAAGCTATTTTAAAATCGGACATATCGAGTGCATAGAGGTGTTCTGTATCTATAATTCTTAAAATAATTGTTATGCTTTTTGTGAACGTTTATCGTGAGTAATTTAGTAAAGTTTTAGTAAATTCACCGGAAGTTTACGGGGGGTATGCTAGTTCTGAACGTCACATGCTAATGTAAAAAGCTGGTTTTTGATATAAATATGAACTTGATTGAACAAAACATGCATGTATTGTATAACATAATGTCCTAGGTGTGTCATCTGATGAAGATCATCAAAGGTTAGTGCTGCATTTAGCTGTCTTCTGGGTTTTTGTGACATTATATGCTAGCTTGAAAAATGGGTGTCTGATTAGTTCTGGCTGGGTACTCTGCTGACATAATCTAATGTTTTGCTTTCGCTGTAAAGCCTTTTTGAAATCGGACAGTGTGGTTAGATAAAGGAGTCTTGTCTTTAAAATGCTGTGAAATAGTCATATGTTTGAAAAATTGAAGTTTTTGTATTTTTGAGGAATTTGTAATTCGCGCCACGCCTATCATTGGATATTGGAGCAGGTGTTCCGCTAGCGGAATGTCTAGATGTAAGAGGTTAAACAACACATCCTAGATCTGAATGAAAGAAATAATCTTATTAAATACTGTTTTCTTTATATAGTTGAATGTGCTGACAACAAAATCACACAAAAATAATCAATGGAAATCCAATTTATCAACCCATGGAGGTCTGGATTTGGAGTCACACTCAAAATTAAAGTGGAAAACCACACTACAGGCTGATCCAACTTTGATGTAATGTCCTTAAAACAAGTCAAAATGAGGCTCAGTCGTGTGTGTGGCCTCCACGTGCCTGGATGACCTCCCTACAACGCCTGGGCATGCTCCTGATGAGGTGGCGGATGGTCTCCTGAGGGATATCCTCCCAGACCTGGACTAAAGCATCCGCCAACTCCTGGACAGTCTGTGGTGCAACGTGGCGTTGGTGGATGGAGCGAGACATGATGTCCCAGATGTGCTCAATTGGATTCGGGTCTGGGGAACGGGCGGGCCAGTCCATAGCATCAATGCCTTCCTCTTGCAGGAATTGCTGACACACTCCAGCCACATGAGGTCTAGCATTGTCTTGCATTAGGAGGAACCCAGGGCCAACCGCACCAGCATATGGTCTCACAAGGAGTCTGAGGATCTCATCTCGGTACCTAATGGCAGTCAGGCTACCTCTGGCGAGCACATGGAGGGCTGTGCGGCCCCCCAAAGAAATGCCACCTCACACCATGACTGACCCACCGCCAAACCGGTCATGCTGGAGGATGTTGCAGGCAGCAGAACGTTCTCCACGGGCGTCTCCAGACTCTGTCACGTCTGTCACGTGCTCAGTGTGAACCTGCTTTCATCTGTGAAGAGCACAGGGCGCCAGTGGCGAATTTGCCAATCTTGGTGTTCTCTGGCAAATGCCAAACGGCCTGCACGGTGTTGGGCTGTAAGCACAACCCCCACCTGTGGACGTCGGGCCCTCATACCACCCTCATGGAGTCTGTTTCTGACCGTTTGAGCAGACACATGCACATTTGTGGCCTGCTGGAGGTCATTTTGCAGGGCTCTGGCAGTGCTCCTCCTGCTCCTCCTTGCACAAAGGCGGAGGTAGCGGTCCTGCTGCTGGGTTGTTGCCCTCCTATGGCCTCCTCCATGTCTCCTGATGTACTGGCCTGTCTCCTGGTAGCGCCTCCATGCTCTGGACACTACACTGACAGACACAGCAAACCTTCTTGCCACAGCTCGCATTGATGTGCCATCCTGGATGAGCTGCACTACCTGAGCCAGTTGTGTGGGTTGTAGACTCCGTCTCATGCTACCACTAGAGTGAAAGCACCGCCAACATTCAAAAGTGAGCAAAACAGCAGCCAGGAAGCATAGGAACTGAGAAGTGGTCTGTGGTCACCACCTGCCGAACCACTCCTTTATTGGGGGTGTCTTGCTAATTGCCTATAATTTCCACCTGTTATCTATTCCATTTGCACAACAGCATGTGAAATGTATTGTCAATCAGTGTTGCTTCCTAAGTGGACAGTTTGATTTCACAGAAGTGTGATTGACTTGGAGTTACATTGTGTTGTTTAAGTGTTCCCTTTATTTTTTTGAGCAGTATATTATTGATTATTTAGACAATTGACAACCTGAGGCTTGATTATAAACATCGTTTGACATGTTTCGACGAACTTTACCGGTACTATTAGGATGTATTCGTCTGCATGTTTTGACCGCCTTTGAGCCAGTGGATTATTGAACAAAACACACTAACAAAACAGAGTTTTTGGGATATAAATAGGGACTTTATCGAACAAAACAAACATTTATTGTGTAACTGGGACTCTTGTGACTGCAACCAGATGAAGATCATCAAAGGAAAGTGATTAATTTTATCGCTATTTCTGACTTTCGTGACAGCGGGGTGTTGTCCTCAGATAATCGCATGGTATGCTTTCGCCGTAAAGCCTTTTTTAAATCTGACACAGTGGCTGTATTAACAAGAATTAATCTTTAAGCCGATGTATAACACTTGTATCTTTTATGAATGTTTAATATGACTATTTCTGTATTTTGAATTTGGCGCTCTGCAATTTCACGGGATGTTGTCGAGGTGGGTCACTAGCGGCACGCCTATCCCAGAGAGGTTTTAACACAGTGTCCAAAGAAGGGCCAGAGGTATACAGAATGGTGTTGTCTGCGTAGAGGTGGATCAGAGAATCACCAGCAGCAAGAGCGACATCATTGATATATACAGAGAAAAGAGTCGGCCTGAGAATTGAACCCTGTGGCACCTCCATAGAGACTACCAGAGGCCCGGACAACAGGCCCTCCGATTTGACACACTGAACTCTGTCTGAGAAGTAGTTGGTGAACCAAGCGAGGCAGTCATTTGAGAAACCAAGGCTATTGAGTCTGCCGATAAGAATGTGGTGATTGACAGAGTCGAAAGCCTTGGCCAGGTCGATGAAGACGGCTGCACAGTACTGTCTTTCATCCATGGTGGTTATGCTATCGTTTAGGACCTTGAGCGTGGCTGAGGTGCACCCATGACCAGCTCAGAAACCAGATTGCATAATTGAGAAGGTACAGTGGGATTCGAAATGGTCTGTGATCTGTTTGTTAACTTGGCTTTTGAAGATTTTAGAAAGGCAGGGCAGGATGGATATAGGTCTATGACAGTTTGAGTCTAGAGCAGGGGTCACCAACACGGTGCCCGCGGGCACCAGGTCGCCCCCAGGGACCACATGAGTCGCCCGCAGGCCTGGTCTAAAAATAGCACAACTCACTAGTGAGCTGCGTCTGAAATGTAATTGTATTCTGTTGCTATTCTTTTTAATCACACTTGCATTTATATATATTTAAAAATGACAATATGTAAAAAATATTTTCATTATACATGAGTTTAGGTGAACTCTGACCTACTCTAGTTCAAAGGTCAGTATTGTGCGCGTGAAAAAACAGTGCTCGTGGAGAGTAAGCTAGCGGGCGCAGCGAAGATGGTAGCTGAATGCAGTTTCTTGCCCCAAAAACATGGCAGAAAAAGGAAGGAAACGTATCACTTTCACAACGATAGGGAGGAGGAATTATTTTTTACGACTGTGAAAGAAACCTGCGTGTGTCTCATTTGCGGGCGACTGTGGCTACGGCAAAGCGGCACAAAGAGCGTATCAAACCCTTAGAATGACTCAGTACCCATGAAGTAGCTCTCAGTTTCAAAAAGGTTGGTGATCCCTGGTCTAGAGTGTCTCCCGCTTTGAAGAGAGGGATGACCGCGGCAGCTTTCCAATCTTTGGGGATCTCAGACGATACGAAAGAGGTTGAACATGCTAGTAATAGTAATAGGCTAGTAATAGACTTCATCCACTTTCCCAACACCTCTTCACCATCCTCATGACTTCAAAAGGGTTTCCCAAATAAACATCTTTATAAAAAAAAACGTATTCCAACAAGGAGTGATTAATCAGACTCATTTTACACCACAATTGTAGCCCTTTTTGTTCCATTGTTGGACTTCCGTGTTGTCCACTTATCTTTCTAGCTAACTGTACTCGACGCGCCTTCACCTTCAAACGACACTTCTGCTTCCGCCATCTCAGGGTCATGCGGTGACAATGTCCTCCCCCTCTGTATGTTCCTTCCTCCAACAGGAATCTGCTCCAAAAACTTTGTAAATAACAAGGTTGCCAACAAACAACCCATACAAAGTTGTATAGCAGCAGAATAAGATACCAGGCAGGGAGTGGGATATTTAATTACTTTTTTCACTGACAACATTTATTTAGAAAAATGTCTGTCCTCATTCTGGTCGCCTACAAGCAATTCTAGTTATTATTTCTGGTGTGTCTGCATTTGCCGGTGAACATTATTGCTTTGGTTAAAATGTAACTAAATGACTGCTAGCTCCAATATTTGATTAGTTTGGTGGCTTGTACACAACAGCCTACTCGTACTACAGAAACATACAATGTATTTTGCCAAGTTCTCTCTGTGTTAATCCTGTTGCCCAAATATAGCAGGTAACTTGTGTCTGTGTCGAAGATGTTGTTGAGTTCTATTTAATATATGCTTTGACCCATTTCAGGTAACCGCAAGATACTTCACTCACTACAGCTGCTTTTGAAGAACTTTCCAGGCGTTTGTGATTTACATTCCGACTTTTGAATTGTCTCCTTTATTGGACATATTTAGCTAATAAATAGAACAATATATAAAGCATGCATCTGTTTTAAGGTTATTGTGTTTGTGTGTGCGGTGTAGTTCCTCTTGGTGTCCACTAGGTGGCATTACAGTTTCAATATTTTTACACCAGGTTATCATGTGTAACAATGTTCCTTTTATGTCCAGTGGTGTAAATTACTGAAGTAAAAATACTTTAAAGTACTACTTAAGTAGTTTTTTGTGTATTTATGTTTATAAAATGTATATTTTGACAACTTTTACTTTTGCAAAAATTCTAGATCACCTGTACTCCACACACAGAGACGCGTACAAAGCTTTCACTCGCCCTCCATTTTGGTAAATCCGACCACAACTCTATCCTCCTGATTCCTGCTTACAAGGATGAATTATGCAGGAAGCACCAGTGACTCGGTCTATAAAAAAGTGGTCAGATGAAGCAGATGCTAAACTACAGGACTGTTTTGCTATCACAGACTGGAACATGTTCCGGGATTCTTCCGATGGCATTGAGGAGTACACCATATCAGTCACTGGCTTTATCAATAAGTGCATTGAGGATGTCGTCCCCACAGTGACTGTACGTACATACCCCAACCAGAAGCCATTGATTACAGGCAACATTCGCACTGAGTAAAAGGGTAGAGCTGCCGCTTTCAAGGTCTCTAACCCGGAAGCTTACAAAAATTCCTGCTATGCCCTGTGACGAACCATCAAACAGGCAAAGTGTCAATACAGGGCTAAGATTGAATCATACTACACCGGCTCTGACGCTCGTCTTATGTGGCAGGGCTTGCAAACTAATACAGACTACAAAGGGAAGCCCAGACTACCAGACGAGCTAAACCACTTCTATGCTCGCTTCGAGGCAAGCAACACTGAGGCATGCATGAGAACATCAGCTGTTCCGGACGACTGTGTGTTGTCGCTCTCCGTAGCCAACGTGAGTAAGACCTTTAAACAGGTCAACATACACAAGGCTGCGGGGCCAGACGGATTACCAGGACGTGTGCTCCGGGCATGTGCTGACTACTTGGCAGGTGTCTTCACTGACATTTTCAACATGTCCCTGATTGAGTCTGTTATACCAACATGTTTCAAGCAGACCACCTTAGTCCCTGTGCCCAAGAACACAAAGACAACCTGCCTAAATCACTACAGACCCGTAGCACTGAGGTCCGTAGCCATGAAGTGCTTTGAAAGGTTGGTAATGGCTCACATCAACACCATTATCACAGAAACCCTAGACCCACTCCAATTTGCATACCGCCCAAACAGATCCACAGATGATGCAATCTCTATTGCACTCCACACTGCCCTTTCCCACCTGGACAAAAGGAACACCTATGTGAGAATGCTATTCATTGACTACAGCTCAGCGTTCAATACCATAATACCCTCAAAGTTCATCACTAAGCTAAGGATCCTGGGACTAAACACCTCCCTCTGCAACTGGAGCCTGGACTTCCTGACGTGCCGCCCCCAGGTGGTAAGGGTAGGTAGCAACACATCTGCCACGCTGATCCTCAACACTGGAGCTCCCCAGGGGTGCGTGCTCAGTCCCCTCCTGTACTCCCTGTTCACCCACGACTGCATGGCCAGGCACGACTCCAACACAATCATTAAGTTTGCAGACGACACAACAGTGGTAGGCCTGATCACCGACAACGACGAGGAAGCCTTGAGGGAGGAGGTCAGAGACCTGGCCGGGTGGTGCCAGAATAACAACCTATCCCTCAACGTAACCAAGACTAAGGAGATGATTGTGGACTACAGGAAAAGGAGGACAGAGCACACCCCCATTCTCATCGACGGGGCTGTAGTGGAGCAGGTTGAGAGCTTCAAGTTCCTTGGTGTCCACATCAACAACAAACTAGAATTGTCCAAACACACCAAGACAGTTGTGAAGAGGGAACGACAAAGCCTAATCCCCTTCAGGAAACTAAAAAGATTTGGCATGGGTCCTGAGATTCTCAAAAGGTTCTACAGCTGCAACATCGAGAGCATCCTGACTGGTTGCATCACTGCCTTGTATGGCAATTGCTCGGCCTCTGACCGTAAGGCACTACAAAGGGTAGTGCGTACGGCCCAGTACATCACTGGGGCTAAGCTGCCTGCCATCCAGGACCTCTACACCAGGCGGTGTCAGAGGAAGGCCCTAAAACTTGTCAACGACCCCAGCCACCCCAGTCATAGACTGTTCTCTCTATCACCGCATAGCAAGCAGTACCGGAGTTCCAAGTCTAGGACAAAAAGGCTTCTCAACAGTTTTTACCCCCAAGCTTTAAGACTCCTGAACATGTAATCAAATGACTTCCCGGACTATTTGCATTGTGAGCGTAACATAAAAGAAAGGAAATTCATGTGAGCACCACCATGCCTTCTACACCCATGCTTCTACCAAGGTTTTCCAGGACACAGCTTTGACCTACTACTGTAGCTATGTTGGTCTATTGTACTTCAAACATTGTGTTGGCAGGTTGCTTAGGATTCAAACCTTCTTTGTTGGTACTAATACCCACCAGACATTTCTAAACCCAGAGGCACAATATCGCCAGACTTCGGGGAATGCTTATGAAACAGACCAATGAGTCCAGGCCGGGGTTTGGGGTTAGAGAAGTCACTAAGAGAAGTGAAACATTCTTCCTTAGTTGTTCATTTTCTAGAAATATAAAGGCACAACCTAGATTAGAGCCAATGTCTTCAGTAGTGGAACATGTTATTACTCCACTAGATTAGAGCCAATGTCTTCAGTAGTGGAACATGTTATTACTCTAAACTCATGAAAGTGACAAACTGACTGTAATGGCTGTCGTAGAGAGGGGACCAAAGTGCAGTGTGTTGATTGCTCATGATGAATATTTATTTTAACTCAGAACACTAAAGAAAAAATAACAAAGATAAACCGAAAGCGTACAGCTCTGTCAGGTACAGAAAACTAAACAGAAGACAACTACCCACAAACACAGGTGGAAAAAAACCCTACTTAAGTATGATCTCCAATTAGAGACAACGAGGACCAGCTGCCTCTAATTGGAGATCATCCCAAAAAAACAACAACATAGAAATAGAAAACTAGAACCTAAACATAGAAATACAAAACATAGAAAAACACAAAACACCCGCTGTCACGCCCTGACCTACTCTACCATAGAAAATAACATCTTACTATGGTCAGGACGTGACACTGACACATTTTCTAACACATTTTAGGAAGATTTATTTGACAAGTTGGTAACCATACAACGGTGTTGCTCAAGGTAAACACACACAATGACATTATAGAAAATACAATTTCCAATTTCACATGAACAAACAGAATTTAACAGAGCAGCTCAATATAAAAACACATTGAAGCGTTTGCATCATTCATCATGGACATAACACTACAACTTTCTTTCTGTTAGTAGTAATGAAGCCTTTACATCATTCATCATGGACATAACACTACAACTTTACTTCTGTTAGTAGTAATGAAGCCTTTACAACATTCATCATGGACATAACATTACAACTTTCCTTCTGTTAGTAGTAATGAAGCCTTTACATCATTCATCATGGACATAACACTACAACTTTCCTTCTGTTAGTAGTAATGAAGCCTTTACATCATTCATCATGGACACTACAACTTTCCTTCTGTTAGTAGTAATGAAGCCTTTACATCATTCATCATGGACATAACACGACAACTTTCCTTCTGTTAGTAGTAATGAAGCCTTTACAACTGATACTGTCAGCTGGTTCCAGTCAGTGGTGTCTGTATGTTCTCATAAACTAACTCTAACTCTGTTGATGGAGGTCAAGGCTGCAGCGTCTAAAGAGAAGTACATGATAAACTGACTCTAAGTCTGTTGTGGAAACTTCACATCTCTCTGTTGCCGATGCTGTTGACAGAGGTCAAGGCCGCAGCGTCTAAAGATAAGTGTGCTGGTGTGAAAACGGAAGGGGGGAGAGAGAAGAAAAGAGAAATGAGAAGTAAAGAGATGGACTGACAGGGTTGTGGTTATTCACCGCTGCTGAAGAGAGCATCTTTTTCCACCCACCATGACATTCTGATGAACAGGGTCACAAGGTAAAGAGAGAGGAGAGAGAGATGAGTGAGGGACAGAGGAGCTGATCCAGTCTACTACAGTGAAGACCTCCAACACCACAGGAACAGTTATACACCCCAACAGGTCTCAGTGTTTAATGTGTAGTTAGAGACATTTATACACCCCAACAGATCTCAGTGTTTAATGTGTAGTTAGATACATTTATACACCCCAACAGATCTCAGTGTTTAATGTGTAGTTAGATACATTTATACACCCCAACAGGTCTCAGTGTTTAATGTGTAGTTAGATACCTTTATACACCCCAACAGGTCTCAGTGTTTAATGTGTAGCTAGATACATTGATACACCCCAACAGGTCTCAGTGTTTAATGTGTAGTTAGATACATTTATACACCCCAACATACAGTCCAATTATAATGACTGATTCAACCAGGTGTTTGACTGGTGTTTTAAGTGTTTAGAACTCTGAATGTACATCATACAGAATACGTACAGTTGAAGTCGTAAGTTTACATACACCTTAGCCAAAAACATTTAAACTCAGTTTTTCACAATAACCTTTTTCACAATAACCTGGGGGCAGTATTTTCACGGCCGGATGAAAAACGTATCCAAATGAATCTGGTTAGTACTCTGGCCCAGAAACTAGAATATGCATACTAGTCGTAGAATTGGATAGAAAACACTCTGAAGTTTCTAAAACTGTTTCTAAAACTGGTGTCTGTGAGTATAACAGAACTCATATGGCATGCAAAAACCTGAGAAAAAGTCAACCAGGAAGTGGAGGATCTGAGAATTGTACTTTTTCTTTCTAGTCCTTTTCGAAACTATATCATCTGTGGGGTTACGTTGCACTTCCTACTTCCTTATTTTTCTCTTTGAATGAATACGCTATTGTCCGGTTCCAATATTAGCGCAATTCTACGTTAGAAATACCATAAAGATTAATTTTAAACAACGTTTAACATGCTTCTAAGTACGGTAATGGACATTTTGACTTTTTGTGTCTCGAATTGCGCTCGCGCATTATGCATTTGGATAGTGACCTGAACGCACGAACAGAACGGAGGTATTTGGACATAAATATGGATTTTTTCGAACAAAAACAACATTTCTTGTGGAAGTAGCAGTCCTGGGAGTGCATTCTGACGAAGATCAGCAAAGGTAAGAGAATATTTCTAATACTAATTCTGAGTTTAGGTGGCCCCGAACTTGGCGGGTGTCTGTATAGCTTGATTTGATGGCTGAGCTATGTACTCAGAATATTGAAAAATGTGCTTTCTCCGTAAAGCTATTTTAAAATCTGACACAGCGGTTGCATAAAGGAGTACTGTATCTATAATTCTTAAAATAATTGTTATGTATCTTGTCAATGTTTATGATGAGTATTTTTGAAAATTCACCGGAAGTTTTTGGTGGGAAATACATTTTCTGAACATCACACGCCAATGTAAAATGCTGTTTTTGGATATAAATATGAACTTTATCGAACAAAACATACATGTATTGTGTAACATAATGTCCTAGGAGTGTCATCTGATGAAGATCGTCAAAGGTTAGTGCTTCATTTTGCTGTGTTTTCAGTTTTTGTGACATATATCCTTGCTTGGAAAATGGCTGTGTGGTTATTTTTGTCTATGTACTCTCCTTACATAATCTAATGTTTTGCTTTCACTGTAAAGCATTTTTGAAATCGGACAATGTGGTTTGATTAACGAGAAGTTTATCTTTAAAATGGTGTAAAATAGTTGATTGTTTGAGAAAATTGAAATGTGGTATTTTTGTTGTTTTGTATTTCGCGCCCTGCGATTCCATTGGCTGTTGGCTAGGGGTTCCGCTGGCAGAACGGGGTTCCGCTAGCAGAACGCCTAGATGTAATTTAGCCCTTTTTGCACAACTTTGGAAGTATGCTTGGGGTCATTGTCCATTTGGAAGACCCATTTGCGACCAATCTTTAACTTCCTGACTGATGTATTGAGATGTTGCTTCAATATATCCACATCATTTTCCTCCTCATGTCATCTATTTGTGAAGTGTACCAGTCACTCCTGCAGTAAAGCACCCCCACAACATGATGAAGCCACCCCTGTGCTTCACGGTTGGGATGGTGTTCTTTGGCATGCAAACCTCCCCCTTTTTCCTCCAGACATAACGATGGTCATTATGGTCAAATAGTTCTATTTTAGTTTCAGCAGACAAGTGGACATTTCTTCAAAAAGTACGATCTTTGTCCCCATGTGCAGTTGCAAACCGTAGTCTGGCTTTTTTATGGCGGTTTTGGAGCAGTGGCTTCTTCCTTGCTGAGCGGCCTTTCAGGTTATGTCGATGTAGGACTCGTTTTACTGTGGATATAGATACTTTTGTACCTGTTTCCAACAGCAACTTCACAAGGTCCTTTGCTGTTGTTCTGGGATTGATTTGCACTTTTCGCACCAAAGTACATTCATCTCTAGGAGACAGAACGCATCTCCTTCCTGAGCGGTATGACGGCTGCGTGGTCCCATGGTGTTTATACTTGCGTACTATTGTTTGTAAAGATGAACGTGGTACCTTCAAGCGTTTGGAAATTGCTCCCAAGGATGAACCAGACTTGTCGAGGTCTCCGCGGTGCCAAGATGGTGGAGCAAAAAACTGTGTTTACAACCCCTCTACATAAACACACACCCCGAACCATATAAAACAAATACCCCCCTGCCACGTCCTGAACAAACTACAATAACAAATGACCCCTTTACTGGTCAGAACGTGACAACCTGGATGATGTGATAATCCACAGCTACACTTGGCAGGAGCACCTAATCCGATTAACAGCGGTCATTGAGGGTCTTTGGGCAAGCAGGACTCACGGCCAACCCAAGGAAATGCAGGCTGGGGGTAAGTGAAGCAGACTATCTGGGCTATTCCATAGAGCGAGGGTTGATCAAACCACAAGAGAAGAAGGTTGCTGCGATACAGAATTGGCCTCGACCAGTGAATAAGAAAAAGGTATGTGCTTTTCTGGGAATAACCGGTTATTACAGACATTTCATCCAGGAATATGCCATCATTTCAGGACCCCTGTGTGACCTGACCTGGAAGGCCCAACCTGTCATGGTACAGTGTCTGTCTGTGTGTGTCTGTGTGTGTTTGTGTTGCTGTGTCTGTGTGTGCGTGTTTATCTGTCTGTGTGTGTGTGTGTCTGTGTATATGGCTCAGTGTGTGTGTGTCTGTGTATATGGCTCAGTGTGTGTGTCTGTGTATATGGCTCAGTGTGTGTGTCTGTGTATATGGCTCAGTGTGTGTGTCTGTGTATATGGCTCAGTGTGTGTGTCTGTGTATATGGCTCAGTGTGTGTGTCTGTGTATATGGCTCAGTGTGTGTGTCTGTGTATATGGCTCAGTGTGTGTGTCTGTGTATATGGCTCAGTGTGTGTGTCTATGTGTGTTTGTGTTGCTGTGTCTGTGTGTGTGTCTGTGTATATGGCTCAGTGTGTGTGTCTGTTTCCCGTGTGGCTCAGTTGGTAGAGCATGGCCCTTGCAACGCCAGGGTTGTGGGTTTGATTCCCACGGAGGACCAGTACAGGAAAAAGTACAAACATGTTTCAACTCACTACTGTAAGTCTCTCTGGACAAGAGCTAAATGACCTAAAAATACATGTGAAATGTGTGACAGAGGAACAGAGGTGTTTAACAATGGGTGATGTTGTTCACATACAGCTCTAACCTCAAACAGACACAGATCTCCTGCTCTGATAAGTATCTATATGTGGTGGGGTGGAGACAGCCTCTATTTTTACTAATGCTTTCAGTTGTTCGCCTAGCTTCCTGAAACGGGTCACATCTGTGTGTGACAAAGGGACATTGGTGTTTAACTATGGGTGATGTTGTTCACATAAAGCTACTACTAATGCTCTCAGCTGTAAGCATCATGTTATACTGTTTAAATGTCAGCCACCAGACCAGAGCATCATGTTATACTGTTTAAATGTCAGCCACCGGTGCTGGCCATAACCCTGTATAGGCCACCAATGCACTGCCCAACTTTCTTTACTAATTTATCTGAACTATTGTCTGTTGTCCTTGAGAACTATGATATAATCATTGTGTTGGGTGATTTTAATATTCATGTTGACAAAGAGACTGACTCCAAGGCCATTGAAATTCTGAATCATTTTAGATCTATGGACGTTATCCAACATGTTGCAACCATAACACAGCCATACTCTGGACCTGGTTATTACCAAGGGGCTTTCTACTGGGCCCACCCATAACCACAGCCATACTCTGGACCTCGTTATTACCAAGGGGCTTTCTATTGACATATTGATATTGTGTTTTGCAGTCACTTTTAATGCTTAATATATCTACCGTTTCTATCATAGAGAGAGAGAGTCTGTTTGTCTCCCTCTCTTTCTCTCTGTCTCTTTCTCTCTCTCTCTCTCTCTCTCTCTCTCTCTCTCTCTCCCTCACTCTCTCCATCACACACACTCTCTCTCTCTCTCTCTCTCTCTCTCTCTCTCTCTCTCTCTCTGTCCCTCTCTTCTATAAATCCCCTCTCTCTTTCTTTCTCTCTTTCTCTCTCTCTGTCCCTCTCTTCTATAAATCCCCTCTCTCTATCTCTATTTATCTAACTCTCTGTCTCTTTTCTCTCTGTCCCTCTCTTCTATATATCACCCTCTCTCTATTTCTCTATTTATCTAACACTATCTGTCTCTCTTCTCTCTGTCCCTCTCTTCTATATATCCCTTTCTCTCTATTTCTCTCGCTCTAGCTCTCTCTCTGTCTCTCTCTTTCTTTCTCTCTCTCTCTCTCTCTTTATCTCTCTCTGTCTATCTCTCTTTTTGTCTCTCTCTTCTCTCTATCTCTCTTTCTGTGTCTCTCTTCTCTCTCAAACCACTTCTCTGTCACACACATCTTTCACACCTCTCAGTCCTTCTCAAGAGGAAGTATAGATGGGTAGAGAGGAAAGGTGGGTGGGGGGATGGACAGGCTACAAGTCACTAGAGTTTAGATACAGTTAGTGATCGACACGTTGAGATGGAACGCACCTGTCTTCTACTCTGTGAGTTGAATATTATCTAAATTATCTAATATATATACGGTTCAATGTCTAGATATAATTGTAATATCTGTATGCTTTATATATATGTATCTGTACATTTACATTTTAGTCATTTAGCAGACGCTCTTATCCAGAGCGACTTACAGTAGTGAATGCATTTTTTTTTTCTCCCCGTACTGGTCCCCCATGGGAAGCAAACCCACAACCCTGGCATTGCAAACACCATGCTCTACCAACTGAGCCACACGGGACCATTGTATTGTGTAATAGCTATATACAGTAGTTTAAAATTTGTATGGTTTAAAAATATATAGTTTAATATCGATATGGTTTAATATGTGTATAGTTTAATACCTATATAGTTTAATATCTATATGATTTAAAATCTATACAGTTTAATATCTATATGGTTTAATATATATGTTGTTTAATATCTATATAGTTTAATATCTATATAGTTTAATATCTCCTCTAAAAAGGGGGTTCTACTATACATATAGAATTGTTTTAGATTAAGCTATTTCATTTTTTCATTTTGTATTTCAGGACCCCTGTCTTTTAAAAAATATCTTTATATTTCATTTAAAAAAATATTTCATAAAGTATTTAATTTGGCCTGTACTACTACTACTACTACTACTACTACACCTGTGCATTGAATAACACATTCAGAAATGGCAAAAAAGATGGATGGATCATGAGGAATACGATTTTGAAGAGTTTCTCCTATATCTACGAGATATTAGAAAGGACACATATTTAACCCCTTATTTGTTTTGGCACAAAACTACCTCCATACATCCATTCATTTGTATGGGTTACCATGGGTTACCTTCAGACGAGTGCCGTCACACTTGTGGGGTTCGTAGAGCACCATCGTGTTTCTGAGTCTCCCCTTTCCATAGCGGGGTCATATTAGTTTGCAGCTGAGAGTCTCCTCTTTCCATAGTGGGGTCATATTAGTTTGTAGCTGAGAGTCTCCTCTTTCCATAGTGGGGTCATATTAGTTTGTAGCTGAGTCTCCTCTTTCCATAGCGGGGTCATATTAGTTTGTAGCTGAGAGTCTCCCCTTTCCATAGCAGGGTCTATTAGTTTGTAGCCCAAACGGTTCAACAGAAGTTGGCACATCAGCTGTTCTGACTTCAGATGAGTCCTTGAGACTTGTGGGGGTCGTGGACTCTCCCCTTTCCATAGAGCAAAACACACTTTCCACCGCAGATGCAGAACGCCAACATAGACATGTTGTGGATTGAGACGGAGTGATAGTTCTCTCTGTGTGTTTCAGTGCTGTTGAGTACACTGGTATACTCTACCCTCGGACAAGGTGGAGGTGAGTACATTTATCTATATTCATCACCTGTTCTATAATAGTAACATTTCTCTTTACTTCTTAATTAATTAATTATAGCTACGAAATTGAGGATATTGTAATTAATATGATGAATGTACTAACTGTAATTCGCTCTGGTTAAGAGTGTGTGCTAAATAACTAAAATGTCAAATGTATAAATATGTGTCTGTGTTGTGTGTTTCCGTGGCTTGTGGTTTGGCAGGCCGGATGGTTTACTGTGACCCTGCAGTCTCTATCTCTGTATCCCACTACTGGATGGCCGGATGGTTTTCTGTGACCCTGCAGTCTTTAGCTCTGTATCCCACTACTGGCTGGCTGGATGGTTTTCTGTGACCCTGCAGTCTTTAGCTCTGTATCCCACTACTGGCAGGCTGGATGGTTTACTGTGACCCTGCAGTCTCTAGCTCTGTATCCCACTACTGGCTGGATGGTTTACTGTGACCCTGCAGTCTCTAGCTCTGTATCCCACTACTGGCTGGATGGTTTACTGTGACCCTGCAGTCTCTATCTCTGTATCCCACTACTGGCTGGATGGTTTTCTGTGACCCTGCAGTCTCTAGCTTTGTATCCCACTACGTGCTGGCTGGATGGTTTACTGTGACCCTGCAGTCTTTAGCTCTGTATCCCACTACAGGCTGGATGGTTTACTGTGACCCTGCAGTCTCTAGCTCTGTATGCCACTACTGGCTGGATGGTTTACTGTGACCCTGCAGTCTCTAGCTCTGTATCCCACTACTGGCTGGATGGTTTACTGTGACCCTGCAGTCTCTAGCTCTGTATCCCACTACTGGCTGGATGGTTTACTGTGACCCTGCAGTCTCTAGCTCTGTATCCCACTACGTGCTGGCTGGATGGTTTTCTGTGACCCTGCAGTCTCTAGCTCTGTATCCCACTACTGGCTGGATGGTTTACTGTGACCCTGCAGTCTCTAGCTCTGTATGCCACTACTGGCTGGATGGTTTACTGTGACCCTGCAGTCTCTAGCTCTGTATCCCACTACTGGCTGGATGGTTTACTGTGACCCTGCAGTCTCTAGCTCTGTATCCCACTACTGGCTGGATGGTTTACTGTGACCCTGCAGTCTCTAGCTCTGTATCCCACTACTGGCTGGATGGTTTTCTGTGACCCTGCAGTCTCTAGCTCTGTATGCCACTACTGGCTGGATGGTTTACTGTGACCCTGCAGTCTCTAGCTCTGTATCCCACTACTGGCTGGATGGTTTACTGTGACCCTGCAGTCTCTAGCTCTGTATGCCACTACTGGCTGGATGGTTTTCTGTGACCCTGCAGTCTCTAGCTCTGTATCCCACTACTGGATGGCCGGATGGTTTAGGAGTGGCGGCACTCTAACTTTTACTTTCTTTGCTTTGGTTCCGTCCAGCCCCTTTCCCCAAAAATGACCGTGTACTAATCTCTGCCTCTGTCATCCTTACCCACACCTACAATGCCATACCTCTTTAACCACCGGGAGTTGAGATGTAGCCAGGTGTTGCGTTCCCTCTTCCAAGAGGTGTGCGTAACAGTATTAAAGGATGCAAATTTTGGTTTGAAAAAGCTAGCCTTTGCTTTTCTAACTGACTGTGTATATTGGTTCCTAACTTCCATAAAAAGTTGTATATCGCTGGGACTATTCGATGCTAATGCAGTACGCCACAGGATGTTTTTGTTGTGGGTAAGGGCAGTCAAGTCTGGAGTGAACCAAGGGCTATATCTGTTCTTAGTTCTACATTTTGTGAATGGGGAATGCTTATTTAAGACGGTGAGGTGATGGTGATCGCTGAGATCCTGGTTGAAGACAGCAGAGGTGTATTTAGAGGGCAAGTTGGTAAGGATGATATCTATGAGGGTGCCCATGTTTACGGATTTAGGGTTGTACCTGGTAGGTTCCTTGACCTAGTGGCATCATCAGTTATATTACTGTATTCATCAGTTACATTACTGTATTCATCAGTTATATTGCTGTATTCATCACTACTGCTCTATTTTCACCCAGTGCTATCATCAGTTATATTACTGTATTCATCAGTTATATTACTATATTCATCAGTTATATTACTATATTCATCAGTTATATAACTGTATTCATCACAACTGTTCTATTTTCACCCAGTGGCATCATCAGTTTTATTACTGTATTCATCACTATTGCTCTATTTTCACCCAGTGGCATCATCAGTTATATTACTGTATTCATCAGTTATATTACTGTATTCATCACTACTGCTCTATTTTCACCCAGTGGCATCATCAGTTATATTACTGTATTCATAGACACCATGTAACAGACACAAGCTAGTTGTTTCTCTCTAGACACCATGTAACAGACACAAGCTAGTTGTTTCTCTCTAGACACTGTCATGTTCTGACCAGTAAAGGGGTTATTTGTTATTGTAGTTTTGTCAGGACGTGGCAGGGGGTGTTTGTTTTATTTGGTTCGGGGTTTGTTGGGCTATGTGTTTTTGTAGAGGGGTGTTTGTTTAGAGTGTTCCGGGGTTTTTGGGCTATGTTCTATGTTAGTATATTTCTATGTTCTAGTCTTTCTAGTTCTATGTTTAGTTAATTGATTTGGCCTTCAATTGGAGGCAGCTGTTCCTCGTTGCCTCTCATTGAAGGTCCTATATCTAGGGGTGTTTTTGTAATGGGAATTGTGGGTAGTTACTTCCTGTTTAGTGTATGTTGCACCTGACGGGACTGTTTAGTGTCGTTCGTTTTTGTATATGTGTTTTTGTTTTTCCTTCTTTTATAAATAAAAAAAATAAAAAGAAGATGAGTATACACTTTCCCGCTGCACCTTGGTCCAATCACCCGTTACAGACACCATGTAACAGACACAAGCTAGTTGTTTCTCTATAGACACCATGTAACAGACACAAGCTAGTTGTTTCTCTATAGACACCATGAAACAGACACAAGCTAGTTGTTTCTATAGACACCATGTAACAGCTAGTTGTTTCTATAGACACCATGTAACAGACACAAGCTAGTTGTTTCTATAGACACCATGTAACAGCTAGTTGTTTCTATAGACACCATGTAACAGACACAAGCTAGTTGTTTCTCTATAGACACCATGTAACTGACACAAGCTAGTTGTTTCTGTATAGACACCATGTAACAGACACAAGCTAGTTGTTTCTCTATAGACACCATGTAACAGACACAAGCTAGTTGTTTCTCTATAGACTCCATGTAACAGACACAAGCTAGTTGTTTCTCTATAGACACCATGTAACAGACACAAGCTAGTTGTTTCTCTATAGACTCCATGTAACAGACACAAGCTAGTTGGTTCTCTTTAATGTCACCTTCCTGAGGTCTAGTCAACCGCTTCTGATTGATTGATTAATTGATTGTTTTGATTGACTGATTTATTGATTGATGAAGATTTGAATTGAACACAAAGCTTTAGCTCAGCTGGCTAACACAGTATTTTGCTGTGCAGGAGACCTGGGCTTGAACCTGTCTCATATTGAATCTGGTGTAGACTGGTAGAACATATCAAAGGCATACGTCTTTGGTTGGTTGGCTACCTGCAGATTGGCAAACTAACTCAGATGTGATACAGAGTCAGCTCTCGAATATAGTATAGCTATCAGACTGACCCTCTCTATTGTTGTGTCTTTTGCATCATTAAAAGTGAAGACTGTTATTTTATCAAATCAATTCTCTGTAATTTTTATTACGTGATTAAACTAATCATGTAAATGTAATTAACTAGGAAGTCGGGGCACCAAGGAAAATCTTTACAAATTTATAATTTTTCAAATATAACTTTTAGATATTTTAATATCTGATCAATTAGTCTTCTATTATTGTCTTCTCCGTCTGCTGGAGAGTCAGTTCATCAGAGTCTCTGGTTACTTCCCCAGATGTCATAATGTCTTTCATGGTGGTGGCTTTATCAGCGGCTCCTGATAGTGTCTGTTATAATGGATACGTCAGGCATCCATTGTTCTTAGAATAGGTCATTGGTCATGAATCTGCAGGTAGCTAACCAACCAGGTTCAATGTTAGCTAGCTAACATTAGGCCATAGCTAGCCCAGTAAATGGCTCTGAGATACGATTAATAAGATCATACACGTAATGTTAGCTAGCGAGCCAGCCAGCTAATGTTAGCTAGTTAACAGTACACATTATTAACTTGAAATGAAACAATTTTCTGTAAAAATTTGAAACGTGAAATATCTGAAAATGTAGCTAGCAAGACTATCTTACATACATCATTCATGTCAGATGCCATGGTTGCCCTTAGTTTGAAGATGTAATCCAGACAGGTGTTTTCTCCATCTCCTTAACTATCATTTCACTGAGTTCAAAACTCAGTCCTTCAGAAAGTGGAGAGGAACACTTGTCCAGTTTTACTACACAATAATTTTTTTATGAAGTCACGTTGGACAGGATTACGTGACCAGCTCAAATAAACAAAAGCGTGCTATATGGCAGACCAATCTCTCAGCATGTCAAGCCCACTTATTATCTCAGCCAATCATTGATAGCAAGAAAGTTGCTCCCTTTTTTATCTGGCTTAACCAACTAGGCTTGTAATTATTATTTTTTTTCATATTTACAAGTTTGTTATTATGTCACATGAAAGTTTTCAAGTTCCAAAAAAAAAAGTTATTTTGATTTTTAAAAAAAAGTTTATGTTCAAACGGCTCTCCAGTGAAGTAGTGACCCGCGACATACATCTAGTTTCCTGAAAACGGGTCACAAATAGTTAACTTGTTATGGATAGGGGGGCAGTATTTTCACGGCCGGATAAAAAACGTACCCGATTTAATCTGATTATTACTCCTGCCCAGAAACTAGAATATGCATATAATTATTAGCTTTGGATAGAAAACACTCCAAAGTTTCTAAAACTGTTTGAATGGTGTCTGTGAGTATAACAGAACTCATTTGGCAGGCCAAAACCTGAGAAGATTCTGTACAGGAAGTACCCTGTCTGACCATTTCTTGGCCTTCTACACTCTCTTTATTGAAAACTGAGGATCTCTGCTGTAACGTGACACTTCCTACGGCTCCCATAGGCTCTCAGAAGGTGGCAGAACGTGGAATGATGCCTTTGCAGGCCCAGGCTGAAAAACAGTAGCGCATTTGGATAGTGGTCGATCTGAGAACAATGAGACTGGGGCATGAGCCGACACCATGTTTTTATTTTTTCATCTTTGAACGAAAACAGGGTTTCCCGGTCGGAATATTATTGCTTTTTTACGAGAAAAATCGCATAAAAATTGATTTTAAACAGCGTTTGACATGCTTCGAAGTACGGTAATGGAATATTTTGAATTTTTTTGTCACAAAACGCGCCGGGCGCGTCACCCTTCGTCACCCTTCGGATAGTGTCTTGAAAGCACAACAAAACGCCGCTATTTGGATATAACTATGGATTATTTGGAACCAAACCAACATTTGTTATTGAAGTGAAGTCCTGGGATTCCATTCTGACAAAGAACAGCAAAGGTAATCAAATTTTTCTTATAGTAAATCTGAGTTTGGTGAGGGCTAAACTTGGTGGGTGTCAAAATAGCTAGCCCGTGATGGCGATTTATCTACTCAGAATATTGCAAAATGTGCTTCCACCGAAAAATGTAAAAAGCTGTTTTTTGATAGCTTTTCGGTTTGATGAGAATATAACTGAGCTTCGATGATTTTATGCCCCAAATATTCAACATTTTGTTGGTGGCAAGAATTCTATATAATAATTTTAGCTGAAAAGCACAGTCTTGAGTCTTGCGTCGTTTTATATATCAACTCATACACCCTGCACCATGGAATCGGTACATCAAAAATCTCTTCCCAACTATTTAGCTATCTGTATGGCACAGCTGTCAACATCCTGGTCCTATTTATGCTGTTTTTGTTCCTCCACCAGTTTTGATCCTTTATATTGGGCAGACAGACCAGTTCCCACGCCGTAAAGACAGAACCTGTTAACCTCTCTAGGGTCGGCGGGACGAAATCATCCCACCTACGCAACAGCCAGTTGAATCCTGTGGCGCGTTATTCAAATACCTTAGAAATGCTATTACTTCAATTTCTCAAACATATGACTATTTTACACCATTTTAAAGACAAGACTCTCGTTAATCTAACCACACTGTCCGATTTCAAAAAGGCTTTATAACGAAAGCAAAACATTAGATTATGTCAGCAGAGTACCCAGCCAGAAATAATCAGACACCCATTTTTCAAGCTAGCATATAATGTCACAAAAACCCAAACCACAGCTAAATGCAGCACTAACCTTTGATCTTCATCAGATGACACCCCTAGGACATTATGTTATACAATGCATGCATGTTTTGTTCAATCAAGTTCATATTTATATCAAAAACCAGCTTTTTACATTAGCATGTGACGTTCAGAACTAGCATACCCCCCGCAAACTTCCAGTGAATTTACTAAAAGTTTACTAAATTACTCACGATAAACGTTCACAAAAAGCATAACAATTATTTTAAGAATTATAGATACAGAACTCCTCTATGCACTCGATATGTCCGATTTTAAAATAGCTTTTCGGTGAAAGCACATTTTGCAATATTCTGAGTAGATAGCCCGGCATCACAGGGCTTGCTATTTAGACACCCAGCAAGTTTAGCACTCACCAAAGTCAGATTTACTATAAGAAAAATGTTATTACCTTTGGTGTTCTTCGTCAGAATGCACTCCCAGGACTTCTACTTCAATAACAAATGTTGGTTTGGTCCCAAATAATCCATAGTTATATCCAAATATCCTCTGTTTTGTTCGTATGCGTTCAAGACACTATCCGAATGGTAAAGAAGGGTGACGAGCAAGATGCATTTCGTGACAAAAAAGCACTTCGAAGCATGTCAACCGCTGTTTAAAATCAATTTTTATGCCATTTTTCTCGTAAAAAAGCGATAATATTCCGACCGGGAATCTGTGTTTAGGTTAAAAGACGAAAGAAAATAAAAGCATGGGGAAGACTCGTGCACGCGCCTCAGCCCATTGTCCTCTGATAGAGCACTTGCCAAAAGCGCTAATGTGTTTCAGCCTGGGGCTGGAATTACATCATTCAGCTTTTTCCCACTTTCTGAGAGCCTATGGGAGCCGTAGGAAGTGTCACGTTACAGCAAAGATCCTCAGTCTTCAATAAACAGAGCCAAGAAGCTCAAGGAATGGTCAGACAGGCCACTTCCTGTAAGGAATCTTCTCAGGTTTTTGCCTGCCATATGAGTTATGTTATACTCACAGACACCATTCAAACAGTTTTAGAAACTTTAGGGTGTTTTCTATCCAAAGCCAATAATTATATGCATATTCTAGTTACTGGGCAGGAGTAGTAACCAGATTAAATCGGGTACGTTTTTTATCCGGCCGTGTAAATACTGCCCCCTATACCCAACAAGTTAACTTCTATGGGCTGCGGGACACAGCCAGTGAAATATCAGGGCGGCAAATTCAAAAACAACAAAATGTCGTAATTTAACTTTCTCAAACATACAACTATTTTACACCATTTTAACTTCTATGGGCTACGTTGGACGCTAGCGTCCCACCCGCGGTACACACTATCAACAGCCAGTGAAATATCAAAGCGCCAAATTCAAAAACAACAAAATGTCATAATTCAAATTTCTCAAACATACAACTATTTTACACCATTTGAAAGATAAACATCTCCTTAATCCAACCACGTTGTCCGATTTCAAAAAGGCTTTACGGCGAAAGCATAAAGTTAGATTATGTTAGGACAGTACATAGACAAAACATTACACACAGCCATTTTCAATGCAAGAACAGGTGTCACCAAAAGCAGAAAACCAGCTAAAATTATGCACTAACCTTTGACAATCTTCATCAGATGACACTCCTAGGACATTGTTAGACAATACATGCATTTTTTGTTCTATCAAGTTCATATTTATATCCAAAAACAGCATTTTACAGTGGTGCGTGATGTTCAGAAAATATTTTCCCTCCAATACTGTCGGTGAATCAGCACAACAAATTAAAAAATACTATTCATTAACGTTGATAAAATATTAAACTGTTATTCAAAGATTTATAGATTAACATCTCCTGAATGCAATCACGTTGACAGATTTCAAAATAACTTTACTGGGAGAGCACACTTTGCAATAATCTGAGTACTGTGCTCAGAAAAAAACAGCAGGCAATTATAGACACCAGCCATCTTGGAATCATCTAAACGCATAAATAGCATTATAAATATTCACTTACCTTTAATAATCTTCATCAGAAGGCACTTCCAGGCATCCCAGGTCCACAACAAATGTTGTTTTGTTCAATAAAGTTCATAATTTATATCCAAATAACTCCATGTTGTTTGCGCTTTCAGTAGGCTTTCCAAAATGTAGGGCGTGCAAGGGAAACAGTGACGACAAAAGTCAAAAAAAGTTATACTTACGTTCGTTCAAACATGTCAAACGTTGTATAGCATCAATCTTTAGGGCCTTGAGAACGTGAAACTTCAGTAATATTCCAACCAGACGTTTGCATTGCCTTGAAAAACATTATTGAACGCAGGGGATTTCTCACATGAACGCGCCATATGAACTGATGTGATTTTCAGGGCACCTGCTTACCAGCGTTCTCCTTCGGTCTGTGTTTACCGCAAAAGGCTCAAACTACTTTCTAAGACTGTTGACATCTAGTGGAAGCCTTAGGAAGTGCTATTTGAGTCCTAACTCCCTGTGTGTCAGAAAGGCAAGGACTTGAGAAAACTACAGGAACCAGATTTTCATTTCCTGCATGGAATCTTCTCAGGGTTTTGCCTGCCATATGAGTTCTGTTATACTCACAGACATCATTCAAACCGTTTTTGAAACTTTAGAGTGTTTTCTATCCAAAGCTAATAATTATATGCATATCCTAGCTTCTGGGTTTGAGTAGGAGGCAGTTTAATATGGGCACGTATTTCATCCGAAAGTGACAATACTGCCCCCTAGCCCTAAAAGGTTTAAAGATACACTTCTCCTTGATGTAACCACATTGTCCAATTTCAAAAAGGCTTTACAGCGAAAGCAAAACATTAGATTATGTTAGGAGAGTACATAGACAAAAATAATCACACAGCCATTTTCCAAGCAAGTACATGCGTCAATAAAACCCAAAACACAGCTAAATTTTACATTGGCGCGTGATGTTCAGAAATGTATTCCCACCAAAACACCTGGTGAATGTGCACATCAATTTACAAAAATACTCATCATAAACGTTGACAAAATACATAACAATTATTTTAAGAATTATAGATAGACTACCCCTGGATGCAACCGCTGTGTCAGATTTTAAAATAGTTTAGGGAGAAAGCACATTTTTCAATATTCTGAGTACATAGCTCAGCCATCACGGTGAGCTATACAGACACCCGCCAAGTTCGGGGAAACCTAAACTGAGAATTAGTATTAGAAATATTCTTTTACCTTTGCTGATCTTCGTCAGAATGCACTCCCAGGACTGCTACTTCCACAAGAAATGTTGTTTTTGTTCCAAATAATCCATATCTATGTCCAAATACCTCCGTTTTGTTTGTGCGTACAGATCATTTATCCAAAGGCATAACGCGCGAGCGCGGAACCAGAGACAAAAAGTCAATGTTCCATTACTGTACTTAAAAGCATGTCAAATGCTGTTTAAAATCAATCTTTTTGGTATTTTTAATGTAAAATTGCGATAATATTCCAACCGGACAATAGCGTATTCATTCAAGGAGAAAAATAAGGAACAGCGTGCTCGTGTGACCGCGCATATCCAATCCCTTTGTTGCCAGGCAGTCCACTCAAAAACTGAGCTCCTATTATATGCCCAGTGACAGGAGAATGCTCAAACCACTTTCTGAAGGCTTTAGACAGCCAATGGAAGCCTTAGGAAGTGCAACGTAACCCCACAGATACTGTAGTTTCGAAAGGGACTAGAAAGAAGAACTACAATTCTCAGATCCTCCACTTCCTGGTTGACTTTTTCTCAGGTTTTTGCCTGCCATATGAGTTCTGTTATATTCACAGGCACCATTCAAACAGTTTTAGAAACTTCGGAGTATGTTCTATCCACATCTACTAATAATATGCATATTCCAGTTTCTGGACCAGAGTAGTAACCAGTTTAAATTGGGTACGTTTTTCATCCGGCCGTGAAAATACTGCCCCCTAGCCCAGACAGGTTAAAATCGGTTTCCTTTTGAACATACTTCTTTCCGTAAGAAATATTATAGTTTGATTACATTTTAGGGTATCTGAGGAGTAAATAGAAATGTATTTTGACTTGAAACAAAGTTTAGGGGTAGATTTTTGGATTCCTTTCTCTGCCTGTTTGAACGAGTGGATTACTCAAATCGATGGCGCCAACTAAACAGACTTTTTGGGATATAAAGAAGGATTTTATCTAACATAATGACACAACATGTTATAGCTGGAAGAATTTCAAAAGGCAAGTGAATATTTAATCGCTATTTGTGAATTTATGAAACCTGTGCCGGTGGAAAAATATTTTGATGTGGGGCGCCATCCTCAAACAATCACATGGCATGCTTTCGCTGTAATAGCAACTGTAAAGTGGACAGTGCAGTTAGTTTAACAAGAATTTAAGCTTTCAACCGATATAAGACACTTATATGTACCTAAATGTTTAATATCCATAATTGTTACGATTATTTATTAGAATTGCGCGCCCTCAAGTTTCCCCGGAAGTTGTCCCGATAGCGGGACTTCTAGCCCTAAGAAGGCTCTGGTTGAACCATGTTGTAAAGTGTTGATAACTGTAGATCTGATTGAACCATGTTGTAAAGTGTTGATAACTGTAGCTCTGATTGACCCACGTTTAAAGTGTTGATAACTGTAGCTCTGATTGAACCATGTTGTAAAGTGTTGATAACTGTATCTCTGATTGAACCATGTTGTAAAGTGTTGATGACTGTACCTGAAAAAAAGTAAAGTAGTTGGCATTGCCAATCAGTTGGGCTGCCAGACTTATTGCCTATACCTTTTGCCTCACCCCTCTCAACCATACAACTTTTGAATTCCTCATCAATCCATGGGGATTTAACTGTTTTTACAGTCATTTTCTTAATGGGTGCATGCTTATTAGTAACTGGAGTAAGTAATTTCATAAATATGTCAAGTGCAACGTCTGGTTGCTTCTCAATACACACCACAGTCTAACACATATTCTTTACATCGTCAACATATGAATCACTACAAAACTTGAGGCTAGGAAAGACTGTTACCACCGATAAATCCACTATAATTGAGAATTTTAATAAGCATTTTTCTACGTCTGGCCATGCTTTCCACCTGGCTACCCCTACACCGGTCAACAGCCCTGCGCTCCCCACAGCAACTCGCCCAAGCCTCCCCCACTTCTCCTTCACCCAAATCCAGATAGCTGATGTTCTGAAAGAGCTGCAAAATCTGGACCCCTACAAATCAGCTGGGCTTCAAATCAGACTGTCACGCCCTGACCTTAGAGAGCCTTTTTGTTCTCTATTTTGGTTAGGTCAGGGTGTGACTAGGGTGGGTACTCTAGTTTTTTGTATTTCTATGTTGGTCTGGTATGGTTCCCAATCAGAGGCAGCTGTCTATCGTATTTAGGTAGCCTTTTCCCACCTGTTGTTTGTGGGATCTTGTTTTTTGGTACTGTGCTGTTTAGCCCTACTAAACGTTTGTATATTTTTTTTCTCGGTGTTCATTTACTAAAGTAAGATGTACGCCTACCACGCTGCACCTTGGTCCGACCAACCTTCCAACAACGATCGTTACAGAAGATCCCACCACACACGGACCAAGCAGCGTGCCCAGGAGGAGCAGGGATCCTGGGCCTGGGAGGAAAGCCAGGAGTGGAGGACATCCTGGACTTGGGAGGAAATAATGGCAGGAGACAGAAGCCTGCCATGGAAGCAGGCGGACGCAGCGAGGGAGCAACAACGACAACACCGGGGGTACACGGGTTGGGCAGCGGAGCCAAGGTGTGAACCAGAGCCAGTCTGGGAGAGGAAGGTGAACTTGGAGGGGAGTGAATCAGAGACAGTTAAGGAGTTGATGGGGAAATTGGAGGAGAGAGTTATGAGAGAGCTGTTGTGTTGGTGCATGAAGCACAACATTCGCCCCTAAGGAGCGTGTCCTCAGTTTAATGCCACCTGAGTCAGCTCTCCGTATTCGTCCTGAGGAGCATGCTAGCCATCTGGTGAAGACTGTACCGGCTCCATGCACCAGGTCTCCAGTACGCCTCCCCAGCCCTGCACGTCCTGTGCCAGCTCTCCGCACTTGCTTTGCGGAGCGTGTTATTGTTCCAGTACAATGTCTGCCGGTTCTATGCACCGTGTCTCCAGTGCGCCTCAACAGCCCGGTACGTCCTGTGCCAGCTCCCCGCACTTACCGTGCGAAGGTTGTCATCTGTCCAGGACACTGTGCCAGCTCTACACTCCAGGCCTCCTGTGCGTCTCCCCTGCCCGGTACGTCCTGTGCCAGCTCCCCGCACCAGGCCCCCAGCGATGGTCTGCAGTCCGGAGCCTCCAGCGACGGTCTGCAGTCCGGAGCCTCCAGCGACGGTTCCCCGGTCCGGAGCCTCCAACGACGGTTCCCCGGTCCGGAGCCTCCAGCGACGGTTCCCCGGTCCGGAGCCCCCAGCGACGGTTCCCCGGTCTGGGTACTCTAGTTTTTTGTATTTCTATGTTGGCCTGGTATGGTTCCCAATCAGAGGCAGCTGTCTATCATTATCTCTGATTGGGGATCATATTTAGGCAGCCTTTTCCCACCTGTTGTTTGTGGGATCTTGTTTTTTGGTACTGTGCTGAATAGCCCTACTAAACGTTACGTTTCATTTGTATTTTTTTTGGGGTGTTCTCAAATAACTGCCTCGCCTGGGTCACCAACTACTTCTCTGATAGAGTTCAGTATGTCAAATCGGAGGGCCTGTTGTCCGGACCTCTGGTAGTCTCTATGGGGTGCCACAGGGTTCAATTCTGGGCCGACTCTTTTCTCTGTATACATCAATGATGTCGCTCTTGCTGCTGGTGATCCTCTGATCCACTTCTACGCAGACGACGCCAATCTGTATACTTCTGGCCCTTCTTTGGACACTGTGTTAACTAACCTCCAGATGAGCTTCAATGCCATACATTTCTCCCTCCGTGGCCTCCAACTGCTCTTAAATGCAAGTAAAACTAAATGCATGCTCTTCAACCGATCACTGCCCGCACCTGCCCGCCCGTCCAGCATCACTACTCTGGACGGTTCTGACTTAGAATATGTAGACAACTACAAATACCTAGGCGTCTGGTTAGACTGTAAACTCTGCTTCAAGACTCACATTAAGCATCTCCAATCCAAAATTAAATCTAGAATCGGCTTCCTACTTTGAGACAAAGCTTCCTTCACTCATGCTGCCAAACATACCATCGTAAAACTGACCTACCGATCCTCGACTTCGGCGATGTCATTTATAAAATAGCCACCAACACCCTACTCAACAAACTGGATGCAGTCTATCACAGTGCCATCCGTTTTGTCACCAAAGCCCCATATACTACCCACCACTGCAACCTGTACGTTATTGTTGGCTGACCCTCGCTTCATACTCGTCGCCAAACCCACTGGCTCCAGGTCATCTACAAGTCTCTGATAGGTAAAGCACCGCCTTATCTCAGCTCACTGGTAACCATAGCAGCACCTACTCGTAGCACGCGCTCCAGCAGGTTTATCTCTCTGATCACCCCCAAAGCCAATTCCTCCTTTGGCCGCCTTTCCTTCCAGTTCTCTGCTGCCAATGACTGGAACGAACTGCAAAAATCACTGAAGCTGGAGACTCATATCTCCCTCACTAGCTTTAAGCACCAGCTGTCAGAGCAGCTCACAGATCACTGCACCTGTACACAGCCCATCTGTAAACAGCCCATCCAACTACCTTATCCCCATATTATTATTTGTTTTGCTCCTTTGAACCCCAGTATCTCTATTTGCGGGGCGGCAGCATAGCCTAGTGGTTAGAGCATTGGACTAGCAACCAAAAGGTTGCAAAATCGAATCCCCAAGCTGACAAGGTAAAAATCTGTCATTTTGCCCCTGAACAAGGCAGTTAACCCATTGTTCCTAGGCCGTCATTGAAAATAAGAATGTGTTCTTAACTGACTTGCCTAGTTAAATGAAGGTTAAAAATTATAAAAATAATTTGCACATTCATCTTCTGCACATCTACCATTCCAGTGTTTAATTGCTATATTGTAATTACTTCACCAACATGGCCTATTTATTGCCTTTACTCCCTTATCTTACCTCATTTGCACTCACTGTATATATACTTTTTGTTTTATTTTGTTCTACTGTATTATTGACTGTATGTTTTGTTCATTCCATGTGTAACTCTGTCTGGTTGTATGTGTCGAACTGCTATGCTTTATCTTGGCCAGGTCGCAGTTGTAAATGAGAACTTGTTCTCAACTGGCCTACCTGGTTAAATAAAGGTGAAATAAAAAAAATCAAAAATGAGTAGGTGTTCTAAAACTTCTCAATACTGGCTTCACTGCTCTAACCCCCAATAACCAACGGCGACCAATACAATATGCTTTCACCAGCTTCTCTGCTCTAACCCCCAATAACCAACAGCAACCAATACATTTGGCTTTCACCTGCTTTGCTGCTTGAACCCCTAATGAACGCCAACCAATACAATAGGCTTTCACCTGCTTTGCTGCTTGAACCCCTAATCAACGCCAACCAATACAATAGGCTTTCACCTGCTTTGCTGCTTGAACCCCTAATCAACGCCAACCAATACAATAGGGGTTCACAGCTTTTCTCCCTGAACCACTAATTATATTGATACCATTTGTGTTTAAATCTACTTGTAAATATGCATTAAAAACCTACCTAAAATGACCTCTTTCAGCACCATGTATTTCAGGACTTGCTTGCCATTGGCACCTGTCCAATAGACCATCTTTGCCAGGAAATGGACAGTAGTTTTCCCATGATCCTCCAAACAGTTTATTTTAAGGAAATGCCTCTATACTTTCTAAGAGGTATCTGTTGACAGGTGTATTATGAAGTGTTGTTCCAGCTGATACAACAGGTGTATTATGAAGTGTTGTTCCATCTGATACAACAGGTGTATTATGATATACTGTCTGGGTTAGGGGGGTCTGGGGCAATGTACCGTCTGGGGTTAGGGGGGTCTGGGGCAATGTACCGTCTGGGGTTAGGGGGATCTGGGGCAATGTACCATCTGGGGTTAGGGGGATCTGGGGCAATGTACCGTCTGGGGTTAGGGGTGTCTGTACCACTGTTTGACGTGCTTTGAATTATAATGTAGCGCATTGCGGGCTGTATGGAAGCGGGACAGAATTTATTGACATCCCAAATCACTGGCGGGCCTTGTGTTTGACACATGATCTACACTGATTGAAGTGGATTTAATAAGTGGCATCAATAAGGGATCATAGCTTTCACCTAGATACACCTGGTCAGTCTGTCATGGAAAGAGCAGGTGTTCATAATTCTTTGTTAACTCAGTGTATATTGTCTAATGGCAGCCTGCAGTACCCCGGTTGGCCTTCAACTTCAGGTACTTAATGAGAGGGGGCAGCACTGAGCTAGCCTGTAATGGCACTTCCTGTAGTAGCTCAAACTGTCTACATAAATCTCCCACATGAGACGCCATCTCAAGACTTCATTTGGCTTCAATGCACTATTGAGTCTTCACATAGGAATTAATGGGGTCATGTGGACCAGAATCCATGGAACAACAGGAAGTTACCAGGTATCTTTAACTGGGTGTCATCTGTTTTTCTCCAGGGTCGTCTGAGGTTCAGGTTGTTGGACCGGCTGACCCAGTCATTGCCTTAGCTGGTGATGACATCATTATACCATGTTCCCTGAAACCCAATGTCAGTGCTGAGGAGATGACAGTGAAATGGACAAGATTGAACCCGAAAGCAGAAAACGTCCATCTTTACCGTGACCGTCGAGACGGGGACCAGTCTCCATCCTACAGGGGAAGGACATCAATGTTTAATGAAGAACTGAAGAACGGCAACGTCTCCTTAAAGCTGACCAGAGTTACTCTCTCTGATGCTGGAAGCTACAGGTGCTTCATTCAAACACTGACCAGCCAGGTGAAGGAAACCACCGTTCAACTCCATGTTGGTGAGTCATGAATACTGGAGATGTGATCAGAGGTTGTATTGGTAAATCTGGCTAAATGATTGGCTGCTAAAATATCAACATGTCTTCCTCCCTCATCATTCCTTCCTCTGTTATAGATCATGTATTCAGCTGGTCTTCCTCCCTCTGTTATAGATCATGTATTCAGCTGGTCTTCCCCCCTCATCATCCCTTCCTCTGTTATAGATCATGTATTCAGCTGGTCTTCCTCCCTCATCATTCCTTCCTCTGTTATAGGTCATGTATTCAGCTGCTCAGCACACAGCCTTTACAACACACTCCTCACACATTCAAACCTCCGACACTGTCTCACTGGCTGTGTTCTAATATCCTACTACCTACTGTTGACTCATAGTAGTTACTATGTACTGACAGTAATACGTACTATAGAGAATGTATTGTATAGACAACAGAATTGTGTTGCTTTGATAGTTGATTTGTCCAAGGTGTTGGACTTGCTTCCATTCAGCTAAGAGCATTAGTGAGATCGGGCACTGATGTTGGACGATTAGGCCTGGCTCGCTTTCCAGTTTATCCCAAAGGTGTTTGACATGAATAAAGAGAGGGGTGGAGTCAGAGAAGACATCAGGGATTTTAACTACCATGCTGCTGTTAGATTGGTAACCAACACTAGACACTCTACCATGCTGCTGTTAGATTGGTAACCAACACTAGACACTCTACCATGCTGCTGTTAGATTGGTAACCAACACTAGACACTCTACCATGCTGCTGTTAGATTGGTAACCAACACTAGACACTCTACCATGCTGCTGTTAGATTGGTAACCAACACTAGACACTCTACCATACTGCTGTTAGATTGGTAACCAACACTAGACACTCTACCATGCTGCTGTTAGATTGGTAACCAACACTAGACACTCTACCATGCTGCTGTTAGATTGGTAACCAACACTAGACAGGTAGTTTGCACCCGGTGATGCGTTGTGCAGACCTCACTACCCTCTGGAGAGCCTTCCGGTTATGGGCGGAGCAGCTGCCGTACCAGGCAGTGATACAGCCCGACAGGATGCTCTTGAATGTGCATCTGTAAAAGTTTGAGTGTTTTTGGTGACAAGCCAAATGTATTCAGCCTCCTGAGGTTGAAGAGGTGCTGCTGCACCTTCTTCACCACGCTGTCTGTGTGGGTGGACCATTTCAGTTGCCCGTGATGTGTAGGCCGAGGAACTTAAAAAACTCTCCACCCTCTCCACTACTGTCCCGTCAATGTAGATAGGGGGCTGCTCCCTCTGCTGTTTCCTGAAGTCCACGATCATCTCCTTTGTTTTGTTGACATTGAGTGTGAGGTTATTTTCCTGACACCACACTCCGAGGGCCCTGTAGGGAGAAGGTGATCCCACAGGTTTTGGTAGCGGGCCGTGTCAGTGGCACTGTATTGTCCTCAAAGTGAGCAAAAAAGTTGTTTAGTCTGTCTGCGAGCAAGGCATTGTGATCCGCGACGGGGCTGGTTTTTCTTTTGTAGTCCGTGATTGACTGTAGACCCTGCCACATACCTCTCGTGTCTGAGCCGTTGAATTGTGACTCCACTTTGTCTCTGTACTGACGCTTAGCTTGTTTGATTACCTTGCGGAGGGAATAGCTACATTGTTTGTATTCGGTCATGTTTCCGGTCACCTTGCCCTGGTTAAAAGCAGTGGTTTGCGCTTTCAATTTTGCGCGAATACTGCCATCAATCAATCCACGGTTTCTGGTTTGGGAATGTTTTAATAGACGCTGTGGGTACGACATCGGCGATGCACTTGTTAATAAAATCGCACACCGAGTCTCGGATGTCTCTCTGGAATGCTACCCTTGCTGCACGGATTTCGTCTACCTTGTTGTCAAGAGACTGGACGTTGGCGAGTAGTATACTCGGGAGCGGTGGGCGATGTGCCCGTCTACGGAGCCTGACCAGAAGACCGCTCCGTCTGCCCCTTCTTCTACGTCGTCGTTGTTTTGGGTCGCCGGCTGGGATCCGATCCATTGTCCTGGGTGGTGGTCCAAACAGAGGATCCGCTTCGGGAAAGTCGTATTCCTGGTCGTAATGTTGGTGAATTGTCGTTGCTCTTATATCCAATAGTTCCACCTGACTGTACGTAATAAAACCTAAGATTACCTGGGGTAACAATGTAAGAAATAACACATAAAAAACGAAATAAAGTAGACTGTGTAGCAACACAATGAAACACACAATCAAGTCTACATGAAAATGGCTAAAAAGCAACACATTTGAAGTTCTGGAATGGCCTAGTCAAAGTCCAGACCTAATCTCAATAGAGATGTTGTGGCAGGACTTGAAACAAGCAGTTCATGCTTGAAAACCCACAAATGTCGCAGAGTTAAAGCTGTTCTGCATGGTAACCTGTTGGGGCTAGGGGGCAGTATTGAGAATTTTGAAAAAAATATGTGCCCATTTTTAACTGCCTCCTACACCAACTCAGAAGCTAGGATATGCATATTATTACCAGATTTGGATAGAAAACACTCTGAATTTTCTAAAACAGTTTGAATGGTGTCTGTAAGTATAACAAAACTCATATGGCAGGCAAAAACCTGAGAAAAACAAAATAATTTTGTGGCTGTACTATTTTTCGAGTCATTGTTAATAGAAAACACAGTGAGAAAGGATTCATTTCGCACTTCCTACTGCTTCCACTAGATGTCAACGATCTTTATAAAGTTGTTTGAAGCGTCTATGATGAACAGAGACCGGATGACAAGGAAGAGAAGTTGACCTCCCTGGGATGTCGTCACTTCATTATTGCCTGCACCTGCGCAATCATGTGACGCGAGACATTTTTCAAAAACGTTTTTCAAGACACAGGAGAGGTCGGGTTGAAACATTACTGATGTTTCACGTTAAAAATGGCTCTAAAGATTGATGCTAAACAACGTTTGACATGTTTGAACGAACGTAAATAGATTATTTTTTAAACTTTTCGCCGTGACTCCCCCCTGCGCTACTTTTTAGTAGCCACCGAAGCCTAACAACTTGGAGTTATTTGGACATCAATTATGAATTTTGTCAAAAGAAACCACATTTGTTGTGGACCTGGGATTCCTGGAAGTGCCAATGGATGAAGATAATCAAAGGTAAGGGATTATTGACAATAGTATTATTGATATTACAAGATGGTGCTAACCTATATAGCCTAGCCTATTGTTCTTAGCACAGCACCCGGTTTATTGCAACTTGTGATTTCCCAGTAAAGTTATTTTGAAATCTGGCAATACAGTAGCATTTACGAAATGTTAAAATATAATTATTTGAATGACAATATTATAATTTACCAATGTTTTCGAATAGTAATTTTGTAAATTGTAACGTTGTTCACCGGAAGCATTTGAGAGAAGAAAAAAATCTGAATTTCACCGCTACTGTAAAATGCTGTTTTTGGATATAAATATGAACTTGATGGAACAAAAAATGCATGTATTGTGTAACATAATGTCCTATGAGTGTCATCTGAGGAAGATTGTCAAAGGTTAGTGCATAATTTTAGCTGGTTATCTGTTTTTGGTGACGCCTGTCTTTGAATTGACAAAACATTACACACAGCTATTTTCAATGTACTCTCCTAACATAACCTAACTTTATGCTTTCGCCGTAAAGCCTCTTTGAAATCGGACAATGTGGTTGGATTTAGGAGATGTTTATCTTTCAAATGGTGAGAAATAGTTGATTGTTTGAGAAATTGAAATTATTAGATTCTTGCAGTTTTGAATTTCCCGCCATGGTCTCTTGACAATGAATCCCATTACCGGGCAGGGATCCCCAAGAGGTTTAACATTGACAACATAATTCTCGTAACAGGGATTGAGACTGGGAGGGTATCAGACACTTCTCTGAGGTGAGAGACTCTATCTGGGGGATTGAGAGACTCTATCTGGGGGATTGAGACTGGGAGGACATGAGACACTACTCTGAGGTGTGTGTGGGACCTCCGCTCAACTCAAATCAGTCTCGGTTGACCCACTCTCCCCAGGTACTCTCCCCAGGTACTATCCCAGGTACTCTCCCCAGGTACTCTCCCCAGGTATTCTCCCCAGGTACTCTCCCAGGTACTCTCCTCAGGTACTCTCCCCAGGTACTATCCCAGGTATTCTCCCCAGGTACTCTCCCCAGGTATTCTCCCCAGGTACTCTCCCAGGTACTCTCCTCAGGTACTCTCCCCAGGTAGACCCCCAGGTACTCTCCCCAGGTACTCTCCCAGGTGCTCTCCCCAGGTACTCTCCTCAGGTACTCTCCCCAGGTACTCTCCCCAGGTAGACCCCCAGGTACTCTCCCCAGGTACTCTCCCCAGGTAGACCCCCAGGTACTCTCCCCAGGTACTCTCCCGGTACTCTCCCCAGGTACTCTCCCCAGGTACTCTCCCCAGGTACTCTCCCCAGGTAGACCCCAGGTACTCTCCCCAGGTAGACCCCCAGGTACTCTCTCCAGGTACTCTCTCCAGGTACTCTCTCCAGGTACTCTCCCCAGGTACTCTCCCCAGGTACTCTCCCCAGGTACTCTCCCCAGGTACTCTCCCCAGGTAGACCCCCAGGTACTCTCCGCAGGTACTCTCCCCAGGTACTCTCCTCAGGTACTCTCCCCAGGTACTCTCCTCAGGTACTCTCCCCAGGTACTCTCATCAGGTACTCTCCCCAGGTAGACGCCCAGGTACTCTCCCCAGGTACTCTCCCCAGGTACTCTCCCCAGGTACTCTCCCCAGGTACTCTCTCCAGGTACTCTCCCCAGGTACTCTCCCCAGGTACTCTCCCCAGGTACTCTCCCCAGGTACTCTCCCCAGGTACTCTCTCCAGGTACTCTCTCCAGGTACTCTCCCCAGGTACTCTCCCCAGGTACTCTCTCCAGGTACTCTCTCCAGGTACTCTCCCCAGGTACTCTCCCCAGGTACTCTCCCCAGGTACTCTCCCCAGGTACTCTCCTCAGGTACTCTCCTCAGGTACTCTCCCCAGGTACTCTCTCCAGGTAGACCCCCACCAGCCACTATTATTTAATTTACAAGGTATTACAAACTGACCACAGTATTCAAGTGGCAGTCTTTCTCCAATGAATTTACAGTGACATCATCCACAGATCAAAGAGCAAAGAAGGACTTTATATTTACTGTGTAATGTATACAATAACTATGTATTTAATGTATACAATTACTATGTATTTAATGTGTAACGTATACAATAACTATGTATTCAATGTGTAATGTAAACAATAACTATGTATTTAATGTGTCATGTAAACAATAACTATGTATTTAATGTGTCATGTAAACAATAACTATGTATTTAATGTATAATGTACACAATAACTATGTATTCAATGTGTAATGTATACAATAACTATGTATTTAATGTGTAATGCAAACAATAACTATGTATTTACGGCAGAGACAATATTCACAAATCCTTCAACGGCAGAGTCATGTCTTAAGTGTAAAACTAGTAATGACTCAATAATCCAAGGTTTTCTGGGAATGTTATGAAGTCTGGAAGTTGTGGGCGGAGCAAGACAGTTGGCTGTCAGAAATATTACAATGTAAACGTACTTTTAATCCGTCTGGTTGCATATTTCAAGACATGGCAAATGGGGGTGTAGTGAGATACATAGGCTCCCGAGTGGCGCAGCGGTCTAAGGCACTGCATCTCAGTGCTAGAGGAGTCACTACAGACCCTGGTTCAATTCCTGGCTGTATCACAGTGGTCTAAGGCCCTGCATCTCAGTGCTAGAAGAGTCACTACAGACCCTGGTTCAATTCCAGGCTGTATCACAGTGGTCTAAGGCCCTGCATCTCAGTGGTTGAGGAGTCCCTACAGACCCTGGTTCCATTCCAGGCTGTATCACAGCGGTCTAAGGCACTGCATCTCAGTGGTTGAGGAGTCCCTACAGACCCTGGTTCCATTCCAGGCTGTATCACAGCGGTCTAAGGCCCTGCATCTCAGTGGTTGAGGAGTCCCTACAGACCCTGGTTCCATTCCAGGCTGTATCACAGCGGTCTAAGGCCCTGCATCTCAGTGCTAGAGGAGTCCCTACAGACCCTGGTTCAATTCCAGGCTGTATCACAGTGGTCTAAGGCCCTGCATCTCAGTGGTTGAGGAGTCCCTACAGACCCTGGTTCCATTCCAGGCTGTATCACAGCGGTCTAAGGCCCTGCATCTCAGTGGTTGAGGAGTCCCTACAGACCCTGGTTCCATTCCAGGCTGTATCACAGCGGTCTAAGGCCCTGCATCTCAGTGCTAGAGGAGTCCCTACAGACCCTGGTTCCATTCCAGGCTGTATCACAGTGGTCTAAGGCACTGCATCTCAGTGGTTGAGGAGTCCCTACAGACCCTGGTTCCATTCCAGGCTGTATCACAGCGGTCTAAGGCACTGCATCTCAGTGCTAGAGGAGTCCCTACAGACCCTGGTTCCATTCCAGGCTGTATCACAGCGGTCTAAGGCCCTGCATCTCAGTGGTTGAGGAGTCCCTACAGACCCTGGTTCCATTCCAGGCTGTATCACAGCGGTCTAAGGCCCTGCATCTCAGTGGTTGAGGAGTCCCTACAGACCCTGGTTCCATTCCAGGCTGTATCACAGCGGTCTAAGGCCCTGCATCTCAGTGGTTGAGGAGTCCCTACAGACCCTGGTTCCATTCCAGGCTGTATCACAGCGGTCTAAGGCCCTGCATCTCAGTGGTTGAGGAGTCCCTACAGACCCTGGTTCCATTCCAGGCTGTATCACAGCGGTCTAAGGCACTGCATCTCAGTGGTTGAGGAGTCCCTACAGACCCTGGTTCCATTCCAGGCTGTATCACAGCGGTCTAAGGCCCTGCATCTCAGTGGTTGAGGAGTCCCTACAGACCCTGGTTCCATTCCAGGCTGTATCACAGCGGTCTAAGGCCCTGCATCTCAGTGGTTGAGGAGTCCCTACAGACCCTGGTTCCATTCCAGGCTGTATCACAGCGGTCTAAGGCCCTGCATCTCAGTGGTTGAGGAGTCCCTACAGACCCTGGTTCCATTCCAGGCTGTATCACAGCGGTCTAAGGCCCTGCATCTCAGTGGTTGAGGAGTCCCTACAGACCCTGGTTCCATTCCAGGCTGTATCACAGCGGTCTAAGGCCCTGCATCTCAGTGGTTGAGGAGTCCCTACAGACCCTGGTTCCATTCCAGGCTGTATCACAGCGGTCTAAGGCCCTGCATCTCAGTGGTTGAGGAGTCCCTACAGACCCTGGTTCCATTCCAGGCTGTATCACAGCGGTCTAAAGCACTGCATCTCAGTGGTAGAGGAGTCCCTACAGACCCTGGTTCCATTCCAGGCTGTATCACAGCGGTCTAAGGCCCTGCATCTCAGTGCTAGAGGAGTCCCTACAGACCCTGGTTCCATTCCAGGCTGTATCACAGCGGTCTAAGGCCCTGCATCTCAGTGCTAGAGGAGTCCCTACAGACCCTGGTTCCATTCCAGGCTGTATCACAGCGGTCTAAGGCCCTGCATCTCAGTGCTAGAGGAGTCCCTACAGACCCTGGTTCCATTCCAGGCTGTATCACAGCGGTCTAAGGCCCTGCATCTCAGTGCTAGAGGAGTCCCTACAGACCCTGGTTCCATTCCAGGCTGTATCACAGCGGTCTAAGGCCCTGCATCTCAGTGCTAGAGGAGTCCCTACAGACCCTGGTTCCATTCCAGGCTGTATCACAGCGGTCTAAGGCCCTGCATCTCAGTGCTAGAGGAGTCCCTACAGACCCTGGTTCCATTCCAGGCTGTATCACAGCGGTCTAAGGCCCTGCATCTCAGTGCTAGAGGAGTCCCTACAGACCCTGGTTCCATTCCAGGCTGTATCACAGCGGTCTAAGGCCCTGCATCTCAGTGGTTGAGGAGTCCCTACAGACCCTGGTTCCATTCCAGGCTGTATCACAGCGGTCTAAGGCCCTGCATCTCAGTGCTAGAGGAGTCCCTACAGACCCTGGTTCCATTCCAGGCTGTATCACAGCGGTCTAAGGCCCTGCATCTCAGTGCTAGAGGAGTCCCTACAGACCCTGGTTCCATTCCAGGCTGTATCACAGCGGTCTAAGGCCCTGCATCTCAGTGCTAGAGGAGTCCCTACAGACCCTGGTTCCATTCCAGGCTGTATCACAGCGGTCTAAGGCCCTGCATCTCAGTGGTTGAGGAGTCCCTACAGACCCTGGTTCCATTCCAGGCTGTATCACAGCGGTCTAAGGCCCTGCATCTCAGTGCTAGAGGAGTCCCTACAGACCCTGGTTCCATTCCAGGCTGTATCACAGCGGTCTAAGGCCCTGCATCTCAGTGCTAGAGGAGTCCCTACAGACCCTGGTTCCATTCCAGGCTGTATCACAGCGGTCTAAGGCCCTGCATCTCAGTGCTAGAGGAGTCCCTACAGACCCTGGTTCCATTCCAGGCTGTATCACAGCGGTCTAAGGCCCTGCATCTCAGTGGTTGAGGAGTCCCTACAGACCCTGGTTCCATTCCAGGCTGTATCACAGCGGTCTAAGGCCCTGCATCTCAGTGGTTGAGGAGTCCCTACAGACCCTGGTTCCATTCCAGGCTGTATCACAGCGGTCTAAGGCCCTGCATCTCAGTGCTAGAGGAGTCCCTACAGACCCTGGTTCCATTCCAGGCTGTATCACAGCGGTCTAAGGCACTGCATCTCAGTGCTAGAGGAGTCCCTACAGACCCTGGTTCCATTCCAGGCTGTATCACAGCGGTCTAAGGCCCTGCATCTCAGTGCTAGAGGAGTCCCTACAGACCCTGGTTCCATTCCAGGCTGTATCACAGCGGTCTAAGGCCCTGCATCTCAGTGGTTGAGGAGTCCCTACAGACCCTGGTTCCATTCCAGGCTGTATCACAGCGGTCTAAGGCCCTGCATCTCAGTGGTTGAGGAGTCCCTACAGACCCTGGTTCCATTCCAGGCTGTATCACAGCGGTCTAAGGCCCTGCATCTCAGTGCTAGAGGAGTCCCTACAGACCCTGGTTCCATTCCAGGCTGTATCACAGCGGTCTAAGGCCCTGCATCTCAGTGCTAGAGGAGTCCCTACAGACCCTGGTTCCATTCCAGGCTGTATCACAGCGGTCTAAGGCCCTGCATCTCAGTGCTAGAGGAGTCCCTACAGACCCTGGTTCCATTCCAGGCTGTATCACAGCGGTCTAAGGCCCTGCATCTCAGTGCTAGAGGAGTCCCTACAGACCCTGGTTCCATTCCAGGCTGTATCACAGCGGTCTAAGGCCCTGCATCTCAGTGCTAGAGGAGTCCCTACAGACCCTGGTTCCATTCCAGGCTGTATCACAGCGGTCTAAGGCCCTGCATCTCAGTGCTAGAGGAGTCCCTACAGACCCTGGTTCCATTCCAGGCTGTATCACAGCGGTCTAAGGCACTGCATCTCAGTGCTAGAGGAGTCCCTACAGACCCTGGTTCCATTCCAGGCTGTATCACAGCGGTCTAAGGCCCTGCATCTCAGTGCTAGAGGAGTCCCTACAGACCCTGGTTCCATTCCAGGCTGTATCACAGCGGTCTAAGGCCCTGCATCTCAGTGGTTGAGGAGTCCCTACAGACCCTGGTTCCATTCCAGGCTGTATCACAGCGGTCTAAGGCCCTGCATCTCAGTGGTTGAGGAGTCCCTACAGACCCTGGTTCCATTCCAGGCTGTATCACAGCGGTCTAAGGCCCTGCATCTCAGTGCTAGAGGAGTCCCTACAGACCCTGGTTCCATTCCAGGCTGTATCACAGCGGTCTAAGGCCCTGCATCTCAGTGCTAGAGGAGTCCCTACAGACCCTGGTTCCATTCCAGGCTGTATCACAGCGGTCTAAGGCCCTGCATCTCAGTGCTAGAGGAGTCCCTACAGACCCTGGTTCCATTCCAGGCTGTATCACAGCGGTCTAAGGCCCTGCATCTCAGTGCTAGAGGAGTCCCTACAGACCCTGGTTCCATTCCAGGCTGTATCACAGCGGTCTAAGGCCCTGCATCTCAGTGCTAGAGGAGTCCCTACAGACCCTGGTTCCATTCCAGGCTGTATCACAGTGGTCTAAGGCCCTGCATCTCAGTGCTAGAGGAGTCCCTACAGACCCTGGTTCCATTCCAGGCTGTATCACAGCGGTCTAAGGCCCTGCATCTCAGTGCTAGAGGAGTCCCTACAGACCCTGGTTCCATTCCAGGCTGTATCACAGCGGTCTAAGGCCCTGCATCTCAGTGCTAGAGGAGTCCCTACAGACCCTGGTTCCATTCCAGGCTGTATCACAGCGGTCTAAGGCCCTGCATCTCAGTGCTAGAGGAGTCCCTACAGACCCTGGTTCCATTCCAGGCTGTATCACAGCGGTCTAAGGCCCTGCATCTCAGTGCTAGAGGAGTCCCTACAGACCCTGGTTCCATTCCAGGCTGTATCACAGCGGTCTAAGGCCCTGCATCTCAGTGGTTGAGGAGTCCCTACAGACCCTGGTTCCATTCCAGGCTCTATCACAGCGGTCTAAGGCCCTGCATCTCAGTGGTTGAGGAGTCCCTACAGACCCTGGTTCCATTCCAGGCTGTATCACAGCGGTCTAAGGCCCTGCATCTCAGTGGTTGAGGAGTCCCTACAGACCCTGGTTCCATTCCAGGCTGTATCACAGTGGTCTAAGGCCCTGCATCTCAGTGCTAGAGGAGTCCCTACAGACCCTGGTTCCATTCCAGGCTGTATCACAGCGGTCTAAGGCCCTGCATCTCAGTGCTAGAGGAGTCCCTACAGACCCTGGTTCCATTCCAGGCTGTATCACAGCGGTCTAAGGCACTGCATCTCAGTGCTAGAGGAGTCCCTACAGACCCTGGTTCCATTCCAGGCTGTATCACAGTGGTCTAAGGCCCTGCATCTCAGTGGTTGAGGAGTCCCTACAGACCCTGGTTCCATTCCAGGCTGTATCACAGCGGTCTAAGGCCCTGCATCTCAGTGGTTGAGGAGTCCCTACAGACCCTGGTTCCATTCCAGGCTGTATCACAGCGGTCTAAGGCCCTGCATCTCAGTGGTTGAGGAGTCCCTACAGACCCTGGTTCCATTCCAGGCTGTATCACAGCGGTCTAAGGCCCTGCATCTCAGTGGTTGAGGAGTCCCTACAGACCCTGGTTCCATTCCAGGCTGTATCACAGCGGTCTAAGGAACCTGCATCTCAGTGGTTGAGGAGTCCCTACAGACCCTGGTTCCATTCCAGGCTGTATCACAGTGGTCTAAGGCCCTGCATCTCAGTGCTAGAGGAGTCCCTACAGACCCTGGTTCCATTCCAGGCTGTATCACAGCGGTCTAAGGCCCTGCATCTCAGTGCTAGAGGAGTCACTACAGACCCTGGTTCCATTCCAGGCTGTATCACAGCGGTCTAAGGCCCTGCATCTCAGTGGTTGAGGAGTCCCTACAGACCCTGGTTCCATTCCAGGCTGTATCACAGCGGTCTAAGGCCCTGCATCTCAGTGCTAGAGGAGTCACTACAGACCCTGGTTCCATTCCAGGCTGTATCACAGTGGTCTAAGGCCCTGCATCTCAGTGGTTGAGGAGTCCCTACAGACCCTGGTTCCATTCCAGGCTGTATCACAGCGGTCTAAGGCCCTGCATCTCAGTGCTAGAGGAGTCCCTACAGACCCTGGTTCCATTCCAGGCTGTATCACAGCGGTCTAAGGCCCTGCATCTCAGTGCTAGAGGAGTCACTACAGACCCTGGTTCCATTCCAGGCTGTATCACAGCGGTCTAAGGCCCTGCATCTCAGTGCTAGAGGAGTCCCTACAGACCCTGGTTCCATTCCAGGCTGTATCACAGCGGTCTAAGGCACTGCATCTCAGTGGTTGAGGAGTCCCTACAGACCCTGGTTCCATTCCAGGCTGTATCACAGCGGTCTAAGGCCCTGCATCTCAGTGGTTGAGGAGTCCCTACAGACCCTGGTTCCATTCCAGGCTGTATCACAGCGGTCCTAAGGCCCTGCATCTCAGTGCTAGAGGAGTCCCTACAGACCCTGGTTCCATTCCAGGCTGTATCACAGCGGTCTAAGGCACTGCATCTCAGTGCTAGAGGAGTCCCCTACAGACCCTGGTTCCATTCCAGGCTGTATCACAGCGGTCTAAGGCCCTGCATCTCAGTGGTTGAGGAGTCCCTACAGACCCTGGTTCCATTCCAGGCTGTATCACAGCGGTCTAAGGCCCTGCATCTCAGTGGTTGAGGAGTCCCTACAGACCCTGGTTCCATTCCAGGCTGTATCACAGCGGTCTAAGGCCCTGCATCTCAGTGCTAGAGGAGTCCCTACAGACCCTGGTTCCATTCCAGGCTGTATCACAGCGGTCTAAGGCCCTGCATCTCAGTGCTAGAGGAGTCCCTACAGACCCTGGTTCCATTCCAGGCTGTATCACAGCGGTCTAAGGCCCTGCATCTCAGTGGTTGAGGAGTCCCTACAGACCCTGGTTCCATTCCAGGCTGTATCACAGCGGTCTAAGGCCCTGCATCTCAGTGCTAGAGGAGTCCCTACAGACCCTGGTTCCATTCCAGGCTGTATCACAGCGGTCTAAGGCCCTGCATCTCAGTGCTAGAGGAGTCCCTACAGACCCTGGTTCCATTCCAGGCTGTATCACAGCGGTCTAAGGCCCTGCATCTCAGTGCTAGAGGAGTCCCTACAGACCCTGGTTCCATTCCAGGCTGTATCACAGCGGTCTAAGGCCCTGCATCTCAGTGGTTGAGGAGTCCCTACAGACCCTGGTTCCATTCCAGGCTGTATCACAGCGGTCTAAGGCCCTGCATCTCAGTGGTTGAGGAGTCCCTACAGACCCTGGTTCCATTCCAGCCTGTATCACAGCGGTCTAAGGCCCTGCATCTCAGTGCTAGAGGAGTCCCTACAGACCCTGGTTCCATTCCAGGCTGTATCACAGCGGTCTAAGGCACTGCATCTCAGTGCTAGAGGAGTCCCTACAGACCCTGGTTCCATTCCAGGCTGTATCACAGCGGTCTAAGGCCCTGCATCTCAGTGCTAGAGGAGTCCCTACAGACCCTGGTTCCATTCCAGGCTGTATCACAGCGGTCTAAGGCCCTGCATCTCAGTGGTTGAGGAGTCCCTACAGACCCTGGTTCCATTCCAGGCTGTATCACAGCGGTCTAAGGCCCTGCATCTCAGTGGTTGAGGAGTCCCTACAGACCCTGGTTCCATTCCAGGCTGTATCACAGCGGTCTAAGGCCCTGCATCTCAGTGCTAGAGGAGTCCCTACAGACCCTGGTTCCATTCCAGGCTGTATCACAGCGGTCTAAGGCCCTGCATCTCAGTGCTAGAGGAGTCCCTACAGACCCTGGTTCCATTCCAGGCTGTATCACAGCGGTCTAAGGCCCTGCATCTCAGTGCTAGAGGAGTCCCTACAGACCCTGGTTCCATTCCAGGCTGTATCACAGCGGTCTAAGGCCCTGCATCTCAGTGCTAGAGGAGTCCCTACAGACCCTGGTTCCATTCCAGGCTGTATCACAGCGGTCTAAGGCCCTGCATCTCAGTGCTAGAGGAGTCCCTACAGACCCTGGTTCCATTCCAGGCTGTATCACAGTGGTCTAAGGCCCTGCATCTCAGTGCTAGAGGAGTCCCTACAGACCCTGGTTCCATTCCAGGCTGTATCACAGCGGTCTAAGGCCCTGCATCTCAGTGCTAGAGGAGTCCCTACAGACCCTGGTTCCATTCCAGGCTGTATCACAGCGGTCTAAGGCCCTGCATCTCAGTGCTAGAGGAGTCCCTACAGACCCTGGTTCCATTCCAGGCTGTATCACAGCGGTCTAAGGCCCTGCATCTCAGTGCTAGAGGAGTCCCTACAGACCCTGGTTCCATTCCAGGCTGTATCACAGCGGTCTAAGGCCCTGCATCTCAGTGCTAGAGGAGTCCCTACAGACCCTGGTTCCATTCCAGGCTGTATCACAGCGGTCTAAGGCCCTGCATCTCAGTGGTTGAGGAGTCCCTACAGACCCTGGTTCCATTCCAGGCTGTATCACAGCGGTCTAAGGCCCTGCATCTCAGTGCTAGAGGAGTCCCTACAGACCCTGGTTCCATTCCAGGCTGTATCACAGCGGTATAAGGCCCTGCATCTCAGTGCTAGAGGAGTCCCTACAGACCCTGGTTCCATTCCAGGCTGTATCACAGCGGTCTAAGGCCCTGCATCTCAGTGCTAGAGGAGTCCCTACAGACCCTGGTTCCATTCCAGGCTGTATCACAGCGGTCTAAGGCCCTGCATCTCAGTGGTTGAGGAGTCCCTACAGACCCTGGTTCCATTCCAGGCTGTATCACAGCGGTCTAAGGCCCTGCATCTCAGTGCTAGAGGAGTCCCTACAGACCCTGGTTCCATTCCAGGCTGTATCACAGCGGTCTAAGGCCCTGCATCTCAGTGCTAGAGGAGTCCCTACAGACCCTGGTTCCATTCCAGGCTGTATCACAGCGGTCTAAGGCCCTGCATCTCAGTGGTTGAGGAGTCCCTACAGACCCTGGTTCCATTCCAGGCTGTATCACAGCGGTCTAAGGCCCTGCATCTCAGTGCTAGAGGAGTCCCTACAGACCCTGGTTCCATTCCAGGCTGTATCACAGCGGTCTAAGGCCCTGCATCTCAGTGCTAGAGGAGTCCCTACAGACCCTGGTTCCATTCCAGGCTGTATCACAGCGGTCTAAGGCCCTGCATCTCAGTGCTAGAGGAGTCCCTACAGACCCTGGTTCCATTCCAGGCTGTATCACAGCGGTCTAAGGCCCTGCATCTCAGTGGTTGAGGAGTCCCTACAGACCCTGGTTCCATTCCAGGCTGTATCACAGCGGTCTAAGGCCCTGCATCTCAGTGGTTGAGGAGTCCCTACAGACCCTGGTTCCATTCCAGGCTGTATCACAGCGGTCTAAGGCCCTGCATCTCAGTGCTAGAGGAGTCCCTACAGACCCTGGTTCCATTCCAGGCTGTATCACAGCGGTCTAAGGCACTGCATCTCAGTGCTAGAGGAGTCCCTACAGACCCTGGTTCCATTCCAGGCTGTATCACAGCGGTCTAAGGCCCTGCATCTCAGTGCTAGAGGAGTCCCTACAGACCCTGGTTCCATTCCAGGCTGTATCACAGCGGTCTAAGGCCCTGCATCTCAGTGGTTGAGGAGTCCCTACAGACCCTGGTTCCATTCCAGGCTGTATCACAGCGGTCTAAGGCCCTGCATCTCAGTGGTTGAGGAGTCCCTACAGACCCTGGTTCCATTCCAGGCTGTATCACAGCGGTCTAAGGCCCTGCATCTCAGTGCTAGAGGAGTCCCTACAGACCCTGGTTCCATTCCAGGCTGTATCACAGCGGTCTAAGGCCCTGCATCTCAGTGCTAGAGGAGTCCCTACAGACCCTGGTTCCATTCCAGGCTGTATCACAGCGGTCTAAGGCCCTGCATCTCAGTGCTAGAGGAGTCCCTACAGACCCTGGTTCCATTCCAGGCTGTATCACAGCGGTCTAAGGCCCTGCATCTCAGTGGTTGAGGAGTCCCTACAGACCCTGGTTCCATTCCAGGCTGTATCACAGCGGTCTAAGGCCCTGCATCTCAGTGCTAGAGGAGTCACTACAGACCCTGGTTCCATTCCAGGCTGTATCACAGTGGTCTAAGGCCCTGCATCTCAGTGGTTGAGGAGTCCCTACAGACCCTGGTTCCATTCCAGGCTGTATCACAGCGGTCTAAGGCCCTGCATCTCAGTGCTAGAGGAGTCCCTACAGACCCTGGTTCCATTCCAGGCTGTATCACAGCGGTCTAAGGCCCTGCATCTCAGTGCTAGAGGAGTCACTACAGACCCTGGTTCCATTCCAGGCTGTATCACAGCGGTCTAAGGCCCTGCATCTCAGTGCTAGAGGAGTCCCTACAGACCCTGGTTCCATTCCAGGCTGTATCACAGCGGTCTAAGGCACTGCATCTCAGTGGTTGAGGAGTCCCTACAGACCCTGGTTCCATTCCAGGCTGTATCACAGCGGTCTAAGGCCCTGCATCTCAGTGGTTGAGGAGTCCCTACAGACCCTGGTTCCATTCCAGGCTGTATCACAGCGGTCTAAGGCCCTGCATCTCAGTGCTAGAGGAGTCCCTACAGACCCTGGTTCCATTCCAGGCTGTATCACAGCGGTCTAAGGCACTGCATCTCAGTGCTAGAGGAGTCCCTACAGACCCTGGTTCCATTCCAGGCTGTATCACAGCGGTCTAAGGCCCTGCATCTCAGTGGTTGAGGAGTCCCTACAGACCCTGGTTCCATTCCAGGCTGTATCACAGCGGTCTAAGGCCCTGCATCTCAGTGGTTGAGGAGTCCCTACAGACCCTGGTTCCATTCCAGGCTGTATCACAGCGGTCTAAGGCCCTGCATCTCAGTGCTAGAGGAGTCCCTACAGACCCTGGTTCCATTCCAGGCTGTATCACAGCGGTCTAAGGCCCTGCATCTCAGTGCTAGAGGAGTCCCTACAGACCCTGGTTCCATTCCAGGCTGTATCACAGCGGTCTAAGGCCCTGCATCTCAGTGGTTGAGGAGTCCCTACAGACCCTGGTTCCATTCCAGGCTGTATCACAGCGGTCTAAGGCCCTGCATCTCAGTGCTAGAGGAGTCCCTACAGACCCTGGTTCCATTCCAGGCTGTATCACAGCGGTCTAAGGCCCTGCATCTCAGTGCTAGAGGAGTCCCTACAGACCCTGGTTCCATTCCAGGCTGTATCACAGCGGTCTAAGGCCCTGCATCTCAGTGCTAGAGGAGTCCCTACAGACCCTGGTTCCATTCCAGGCTGTATCACAGCGGTCTAAGGCCCTGCATCTCAGTGCTTGAGGAGTCCCTACAGACCCTGGTTCCATTCCAGGCTGTATCACAGCGGTCTAAGGCCCTGCATCTCAGTGGTTGAGGAGTCCCTACAGACCCTGGTTCCATTCCAGGCTGTATCACAGCGGTCTAAGGCCCTGCATCTCAGTGCTTGAGGAGTCCCTACAGACCCTGGTTCCATTCCAGGCTGTATCACAGCGGTCTAAGGCCCTGCATCTCAGTGCTAGAGGAGTCCCTACAGACCCTGGTTCCATTCCAGGCTGTATCACAGCGGTCTAAGGCCCTGCATCTCAGTGCTAGAGGAGTCCCTACAGACCCTGGTTCCATTCCAGGCTGTATCACAGCGGTCTAAGGCCCTGCATCTCAGTGCTAGAGGAGTCCCTACAGACCCTGGTTCCATTCCAGGCTGTATCACAGCGGTCTAAGGCCCTGCATCTCAGTGCTAGAGGAGTCCCTACAGACCCTGGTTCCATTCCAGGCTGTATCACAGCGGTCTAAGGCCCTGCATCTCAGTGCTAGAGGAGTCCCTACAGACCCTGGTTCCATTCCAGGCTGTATCACAGCGGTCTAAGGCCCTGCATCTCAGTGCTAGAGGAGTCCCTACAGACCCTGGTTCCATTCCAGGCTGTATCACAGCGGTCTAAGGCCCTGCATCTCAGTGCTAGAGGAGTCCCTACAGACCCTGGTTCCATTCCAGGCTGTATCACAGCAGTCTAAGGCCCTGCATCTCAGTGCTAGAGGAGTCCCTACAGACCCTGGTTCCATTCCAGGCTGTATCACAGCGGTCTAAGGCCCTGCATCTCAGTGCTAGAGGAGTCCCTACAGACCCTGGTTCCATTCCAGGCTGTATCACAGCGGTCTAAGGCCCTGCATCTCAGTGGTTGAGGAGTCCCTACAGACCCTGGTTCCATTCCAGGCTGTATCACAGCGGTCTAAGGCCCTGCATCTCAGTGGTTGAGGAGTCCCTACAGACCCTGGTTCCATTCCAGGCTGTATCACAGCGGTCTAAGGCCCTGCATCTCAGTGCTAGAGGAGTCCCTACAGACCCTGGTTCCATTCCAGGCTGTATCACAGCGGTCTAAGGCCCTGCATCTCAGTGCTAGAGGAGTCCCTACAGACCCTGGTTCCATTCCAGGCTGTATCACAGCGGTCTAAGGCCCTGCATCTCAGTGCTAGAGGAGTCCCTACAGACCCTGGTTCCATTCCAGGCTGTATCACAGCGGTCTAAGGCCCTGCATCTCAGTGCTAGAGGAGTCCCTACAGACCCTGGTTCCATTCCAGGCTGTATCACAGCGGTCTAAGGCCCTGCATCTCAGTGGTAGAGGAGTCCCTACAGACCCTGGTTCCATTCCAGGCTGTATCACAGCGGTCTAAGGCCCTGCATCTCAGTGCTAGAGGAGTCCCTACAGACCCTGGTTCCATTCCAGGCTGTATCACAGCGGTCTAAGGCCCTGCATCTCAGTGCTAGAGGAGTCCCTACAGACCCTGGTTCCATTCCAGGCTGTATCACAGCGGTCTAAGGCCCTGCATCTCAGTGGTTGAGGAGTCCCTACAGACCCTGGTTCCATTCCAGGCTGTATCACAGCGGTCTAAGGCCCTGCATCTCAGTGGTTGAGGAGTCCCTACAGACCCTGGTTCCATTCCAGGCTGTATCACAGCGGTCTAAGGCCCTGCATCTCAGTGCTAGAGGAGTCCCTACAGACCCTGGTTCCATTCCAGGCTGTATCACAGCGGTCTAAGGCCCTGCATCTCAGTGCTAGAGGAGTCCCTACAGACCCTGGTTCCATTCCAGGCTGTATCACAGCGGTCTAAGGCCCTGCATCTCAGTGGTTGAGGAGTCCCTACAGACCCTGGTTCCATTCCAGGCTGTATCACAGCGGTCTAAGGCCCTGCATCTCAGTGGTTGAGGAGTCCCTACAGACCCTGGTTCCATTCCAGGCTGTATCACAGCGGTCTAAGGCCCTGCATCTCAGTGCTAGAGGAGTCCCTACAGACCCTGGTTCCATTCCAGGCTGTATCACAGCGGTCTAAGGCACTGCATCTCAGTGCTAGAGGAGTCCCTACAGACCCTGGTTCCATTCCAGGCTGTATCACAGCGGTCTAAGGCCCTGCATCTCAGTGCTAGAGGAGTCCCTACAGACCCTGGTTCCATTCCAGGCTGTATCACAGCGGTCTAAGGCCCTGCATCTCAGTGGTTGAGGAGTCCCTACAGACCCTGGTTCCATTCCAGGCTGTATCACAGCGGTCTAAGGCCCTGCATCTCAGTGGTTGAGGAGTCCCTACAGACCCTGGTTCCATTCCAGGCTGTATCACAGCGGTCTAAGGCCCTGCATCTCAGTGCTAGAGGAGTCCCTACAGACCCTGGTTCCATTCCAGGCTGTATCACAGCGGTCTAAGGCCCTGCATCTCAGTGCTAGAGGAGTCCCTACAGACCCTGGTTCCATTCCAGGCTGTATCACAGCGGTCTAAGGCCCTGCATCTCAGTGCTAGAGGAGTCCCTACAGACCCTGGTTCCATTCCAGGCTGTATCACAGCGGTCTAAGGCCCTGCATCTCAGTGCTAGAGGAGTCCCTACAGACCCTGGTTCCATTCCAGGCTGTATCACAGCGGTCTAAGGCCCTGCATCTCAGTGGTAGAGGAGTCCCTACAGACCCTGGTTCCATTCCAGGCTGTATCACAGCGGTCTAAGGCCCTGCATCTCAGTGCTAGAGGAGTCCCTACAGACCCTGGTTCCATTCCAGGCTGTATCACAGCGGTCTAAGGCCCTGCATCTCAGTGGTTGAGGAGTCCCTACAGACCCTGGTTCCATTCCAGGCTGTATCACAGCGGTCTAAGGCCCTGCATCTCAGTGCTAGAGGAGTCCCTACAGACCCTGGTTCCATTCCAGGCTGTATCACAGCGGTCTAAGGCACTGCATCTCAGTGCTAGAGGAGTCCCTACAGACCCTGGTTCCATTCCAGGCTGTATCACAGCGGTCTAAGGCCCTGCATCTCAGTGCTAGAGGAGTCCCTACAGACCATGGTTCCATTCCAGGCTGTATCACAGCGGTCTAAGGCCCTGCATCTCAGTGGTTGAGGAGTCACTACAGACCCTGGTTCCATTCCAGGCTGTATCACAGCGGTCTAAGGCCCTGCATCTCAGTGGTTGAGGAGTCCCTACAGACCCTGGTTCCATTCCAGGCTGTATCACAGCGGTCTAAGGCCCTGCATCTCAGTGCTAGAGGAGTCCCTACAGACCCTGGTTCCATTCCAGGCTGTATCACAGCGGTCTAAGGCCCTGCATCTCAGTGCTAGAGGAGTCCCTACAGACCCTGGTTCCATTCCAGGCTGTATCACAGCGGTCTAAGGCCCTGCATCTCAGTGCTAGAGGAGTCCCTACAGACCCTGGTTCCATTCCAGGCTGTATCACAGCGGTCTAAGGCCCTGCATCTCAGTGCTAGAGGAGTCCCTACAGACCCTGGTTCCATTCCAGGCTGTATCACAGCGGTCTAAGGCCCTGCATCTCAGTGCTAGAGGAGTCCCTACAGACCCTGGTTCCATTCCAGGCTGTATCACAGCGGTCTAAGGCCCTGCATCTCAGTGCTAGAGGAGTCCCTACAGACCCTGGTTCCATTCCAGGCTGTATCACAGCGGTCTAAGGCCCTGCATCTCAGTGCTAGAGGAGTCCCTACAGACCCTGGTTCCATTCCAGGCTGTATCACAGCGGTCTAAGGCCCTGCATCTCAGTGCTAGAGGAGTCCCTACAGACCCTGGTTCCATTCCAGGCTGTATCACAGCGGTCTAAGGCCCTGCATCTCAGTGCTAGAGGAGTCCCTACAGACCCTGGTTCCATTCCAGGCTGTATCACAGCGGTCTAAGGCCCTGCATCTCAGTGGTAGAGGAGTCCCTACAGACCCTGGTTCCATTCCAGGCTGTATCACAGCGGTCTAAGGCCCTGCATCTCAGTGGTTGAGGAGTCCCTACAGACCCTGGTTCCATTCCAGGCTGTATCACAGCGGTCTAAGGCCCTGCATCTCAGTGCTAGAGGAGTCCCTACAGACCCTGGTTCCATTCCAGGCTGTATCACAGCGGTCTAAGGCCCTGCATCTCAGTGCTAGAGGAGTCCCCTACAGACCCTGGTTCCATTCCAGGCTGTATCACAGCGGTCTAAGGCCCTGCATCTCAGTGGTTGAGGAGTCCCTACAGACCCTGGTTCCATTCCAGGCTGTATCACAGCGGTCTAAGGCCCTGCATCTCAGTGCTAGAGGAGTCCCTACAGACCCTGGTTCCATTCCAGGCTGTATCACAGCGGTCTAAGGCCCTGCATCTCAGTGCTAGAGGAGTCCCTACAGACCCTGGTTCCATTCCAGGCTGTATCACAGCGGTCTAAGGCCCTGCATCTCAGTGCTAGAGGAGTCCCTACAGACCCTGGTTCCATTCCAGGCTGTATCACAGCGGTCTAAGGCCCTGCATCTCAGTGCTAGAGGAGTCCCTACAGACCCTGGTTCCATTCCAGGCTGTATCACAGCGGTCTAAGGCCCTGCATCTCAGTGCTAGAGGAGTCCCTACAGACCCTGGTTCCATTCCAGGCTGTATCACAGCGGTCTAAGGCCCTGCATCTCAGTGCTAGAGGAGTCCCTACAGACCCTGGTTCCATTCCAGGCTGTATCACAGCGGTCTAAGGCCCTGCATCTCAGTGCTAGAGGAGTCCCTACAGACCCTGGTTCCATTCCAGGCTGTATCACAGCGGTCTAAGGCCCTGCATCTCAGTGCTAGAGGAGTCCCTACAGACCCTGGTTCCATTCCAGGCTGTATCACAGCGGTCTAAGGCCCTGCATCTCAGTGCTAGAGGAGTCCCTACAGACCCTGGTTCCATTCCAGGCTGTATCACAGCGGTCTAAGGCCCTGCATCTCAGTGCTAGAGGAGTCCCTACAGACCCTGGTTCCATTCCAGGCTGTATCACAGCGGTCTAAGGCCCTGCATCTCAGTGCTAGAGGAGTCCCTACAGACCCTGGTTCCATTCCAGGCTGTATCACAGCGGTCTAAGGCCCTGCATCTCAGTGCTAGAGGAGTCCCTACAGACCCTGGTTCCATTCCAGGCTGTATCACAGCGGTCTAAGGCCCTGCATCTCAGTGCTAGAGGAGTCCCTACAGACCCTGGTTCCATTCCAGGCTGTATCACAGCGGTCTAAGGCCCTGCATCTCAGTGCTAGAGGAGTCCCTACAGACCCTGGTTCCATTCCAGGCTGTATCACAGCGGTCTAAGGCCCTGCATCTCAGTGCTAGAGGAGTCCCTACAGACCCTGGTTCCATTCCAGGCTGTATCACAGCGGTCTAAGGCCCTGCATCTCAGTGCTAGAGGAGTCCCTACAGACCCTGGTTCCATTCCAGGCTGTATCACAGCGGTCTAAGGCACTGCATCTCAGTGCTAGAGGAGTCACTACAGACCCTGGTTCCATTCCAGGCTGTATCACAGCGGTCTAAGGCCCTGCATCTCAGTGCTAGAGGAGTCCCTACAGACCCTGGTTCCATTCCAGGCTGTATCACAGCGGTCTAAGGCCCTGCATCTCAGTGCTAGAGGAGTCCCTACAGACCCTGGTTCCATTCCAGGCTGTATCACAGCGGTCTAAGGCCCTGCATCTCAGTGCTAGAGGAGTCCCTACAGACCCTGGTTCCATTCCAGGCTGTATCACAGTGGTCTAAGGCACTGCATCTCAGTGGTTGAGGAGTCCCTACAGACCCTGGTTCCATTCCAGGCTGTATCACAGCGGTCTAAGGCCCTGCATCTCAGTGCTAGAGGAGTCCCTACAGACCCTGGTTCCATTCCAGGCTGTATCACAGCGGTCTAAGGCCCTGCATCTCAGTGCTAGAGGAGTCCCTACAGACACCCTGGTTCCATTCCAGGCTGTATCACAGCGGTCTAAGGCCCTGCATCTCAGTGCTAGAGGAGTCTCTACAGACCCTGGTTCCATTCCAGGCTGTATCACAGCGGTCTAAGGCACTGCATCTCAGTGCTAGAGGAGTCCCTACAGACCCTGGTTCCATTCCAGGCTGTATCACAGCGGTCTAAGGCCCTGCATCTCAGTGGTTGAGGAGTCCCTACAGACCCTGGTTCCATTCCAGGCTGTATCACAGCGGTCTAAGGCCCTGCATCTCAGTGCTAGACGAGTCCCTACAGACCCTGGTTCCATTCCAGGCTGTATCACAGCGGTCTAAGGCCCTGCATCTCAGTGCTAGAGGAGTCCCTACAGACACCCTGGTTCCATTCCAGGCTGTATCACAGCGGTCTAAGGCCCTGCATCTCAGTGCTAGAGGAGTCCCTACAGACCCTGGTTCCATTCCAGGCTGTATCACAGCGGTCTAAGGCCCTGCATCTCAGTGCTAGAGGAGTCCTTACAGACCCTGGTTCCATTCCAGGCTGTATCACAGCGGTCTAAGGCCCTGCATCTCAGTGGTAGAGGAGTCCCTACAGACCCTGGTTCCATTCCAGGCTGTATCACAGCGGTCTAAGGCCCTGCATCTCAGTGCTAGAGGAGTCCCTACAGACCCTGGTTCCATTCCAGGCTGTATCACAGCGGTCTAAGGCCCTGCATCTCAGTGCTAGAGGAGTCCCTACAGACCCTGGTTCCATTCCAGGCTGTATCACAGCGGTCTAAGGCCCTGCATCTCAGTGGTTGAGGAGTCCCTACAGACCCTGGTTCCATTCCAGGCTGTATCACAGCGGTCTAAGGCCCTGCATCTCAGTGCTAGAGGAGTCCCTACAGACCCTGGTTCCATTCCAGGCTGTATCACAGCGGTCTAAGGCCCTGCATCTCAGTGCTAGAGGAGTCCCTACAGACCCTGGTTCCATTCCAGGCTGTATCACAGCGGTCTAAGGCCCTGCATCTCAGTGCTAGAGGAGTCCCTACAGACCCTGGTTCCATTCCAGGCTGTATCACAGCGGTCTAAGGCCCTGCATCTCAGTGCTAGAGGAGTCCCTACAGACCCTGGTTCCATTCCAGGCTGTATCACAGCGGTCTAAGGCCCTGCATCTCAGTGGTTGAGGAGTCCCTACAGACCCTGGTTCCATTCCAGGCTGTATCACAGCGGTCTAAGGCCCTGCATCTCAGTGGTAGAGGAGTCCCTACAGACCCTGGTTCCATTCCAGGCTGTATCACAGCGGTCTAAGGCCCTGCATCTCAGTGCTAGAGGAGTCCCTACAGACCCTGGTTCCATTCCAGGCTGTATCACAGCGGTCTAAGGCCCTGCATCTCAGTGGTTGAGGAGTCCCTACAGACCCTGGTTCCATTCCAGGCTGTATCACAGCGGTCTAAGGCCCTGCATCTCAGTGCTAGAGGAGTCCCTACAGACCCTGGTTCCATTCCAGGCTGTATCACAGCGGTCTAAGGCCCTGCATCTCAGTGCTAGAGGAGTCCCTACAGACCCTGGTTCCATTCCAGGCTGTATCACAGCGGTCTAAGGCCCTGCATCTCAGTGGTTGAGGAGTCCCTACAGACCCTGGTTCCATTCCAGGCTGTATCACAGCGGTCTAAGGCCCTGCATCTCAGTGCTAGAGGAGTCCCTACAGACACCCTGGTTCCATTCCAGCTGTTTCACAACCGGACGTGATTGGGAGTCCAATAGGGCGCCGCACAATTGGCCCAGCATTGTCTGGGTTTGGCCGGTGTAGGCCGTCATTGTATATAAGAATTTGATCTTAACTGAGTAGTTTAAAAAAAAGGTTAAATAAAAAAGGAAATAAAAGATAACAAATGGGCTGGATGATTTTCTTGAAAAAGGTATAACAAAAACCTGGAAATCAATCCATTAACACAACGGAACAATCTAATGATTTATTATTGAAATATTGAAATAGCATGGGCGACCGAGAAAAACAAAGTGGTACAATTTAAGGCCAAGTGGCAGACAATAATGCAGCCACTAGGGATGGAGGAGTGAACATGTGGGTCTGGACAGAGGAGATGTACTCATTGTTTAGGGTTAGGGTACTGGGGATCTGGACAGCGGAGATGTCCCTGTTGTTGCTAATCAATTTTCATGACTGTTTTTCAGAACCCCTCCTAAAACCACCTGTTTCCTTTTGGTGGTTGTCAGTGACTCTTTGTTAGTTCCCCTTTCTGTTGGAGCAACATTTTTGGTTTTCTTGCTGGGGAACATAACAATAGTGGGGCTCATCCGGGATATTGTTTCCCATGAGTATGGTAGTCTCTCTAATCAACTACTCTGAAGTGCTGTGAGCCCAGATATTTGAGTGTTCAAAAGATACTTCTATGGTACAGTTTCTGTCACTGACATTAACCCTTAGGGAATTATTTTGAAAGCTGCAGTTACATTTACCAGTTACAAAACAGCTTTACCTTGGAGTCAGACTTGTTTTGTAGTGAAATGAAGACCTTTCCTACCTCGGCGGCCTGGTGTTTAGGGATTCTGTTCATCAGTGTTTCATTGATAACGACAGGTAGGACACAACATTATTCCTTCATTATTTATCCTGTAGGCTATTTTATTATCTGAACATAATATTAACAAGAAAGAAACGGGGCGAATTCAAGTGCAGGAAATGTAGATGTCTTGTCGCCGCTGTGTTGTCTGATCAGACAGGACAGTTTGGGGTGTGGTGGTGCTGTAGGGTGTCTGGTAGACAAACACTATTTACACAATACTAACATACGGAAGGGAATGTTTCGTAGCAGGTTAGGAGAATTAGTTTAATTATTTAAAGTTTAGGAAAAGAGTCAGCGAAAATTGTCTCCTAAATTGTTACGAAAATCGTAGCTGTATCGAAGTTGCGTGAAAATAGTGTCCGTCCGTGGCGCACAAAGTAGAGAGCGGTGAAAATTAAGTAGGAAGTGGCAAACATTGTTAGACTAAAGGAAGTGTCGCCATGTTTTTGACAGAAAAGAGAAGACGTTTTACCATCTCAGTTGAAGAGATACACAGAATTCAGGTCGTAAAACGTTTTCTCTTCTCAAAGCCCAGGACCAAGAGCATGGAGAGTCAGCTTCTAGTTACTCTGCCCCAGCCTTTAGTTACTATGCCCCCAGCCTTTAGTTACTATGTCCCCAGCCTTTAGTTACTATGCCCCCAGCCTTTAGTTACTATGCCCCCAGCCTTTAGTTACTATGGGCCCCCAGCCTTTAGTTACTATGCCCCCAGCCTTTAGTTACTATGGCCCCAACCTTTAGTTACTATGCCCCCAGCCTTTAGTTACTATGGCCCCAGCCTTTAGTTACTATGCCCCCAGCCTTTAGTTACTATGGCCCCAGCCTTTAGTTACTATGTCACCAGCCTTTAGTTACTATGTCCCCAGCCTTTAGTTACTATGGCCCCAGCCTTTAGTTACTATGTCCCCAGCCTTTAGTTACTATGCCCCCAGCCTTTAGTTACTATGCCCCCAGCCTTTAGTTACTATGCCCCCAGCCTTTAGTTACTATGGGCCCCCAGCCTTTAGTTACTACGCCCCAGACTTTAGTTACTATGGGCCCCCAGCCTTTAGTTACTATGCCCCAGACTTTAGTTACTATGCCCCCAGCCTTTAGTTACTATGCCCCCAGCCTTCAGTTACTATGCCCCCACCCTTTAGTTACTATGCCCCCAGCCTTTAGTTACTATGCCCCCAGCCTTTAGTTACTATGCCCCCAGCCTTTAGTTACTATGGGCCCCCAACCTTTAGTTACTATGCCCCCAGCCTTCAGTTACTATGCCCCCACCCTTTAGTTACTATGCCCCCAGCCTTTAGTTACTATGCCCCCAGCCTTTAGTTACTATGCCCCCAGCCTTTAGTTACTATGGGCCCCCAACCTTTAGTTACTATGCCCCCAGCCTTCAGTTCCTATGCCCCCACCCTTTAGTTCCTATGCCCCCAGCCTTTAGTTACTATGCCCCCAGCCTTTAGTTACTATGCCCCCAGCCTTTAGTTACTATGCCCCCAGCCTTTAGTTACTATGGGCCCCCAACCTTTAGTTACTATGCCCCCAGCCTTTGGTTACTATGCCCCCAGCCTTTAGTTACTATGCCCCCAGCCTTTAGTTACTATGCCCCCAGCCTTTAGTTACTATGCCCCCAGCCTTTAGTTACTATGGGCCCCCCAGCCTTTAGTTACTATGCCCCCAGCCTTTAGTTACTATGGGCCCCCAGCCTTTAGTTACTATGCCCCCAGCCTTTAGTTACTATGCACCCAGCCTTTAGTTGCTATGCCCCAGCCTTTAGTTACTATGCCCCCAGCCTTTAGTTACTATGCCCCCAGCCTTTAGTTACTATGCCCCCAGCCTTTAGTTACTATGCCCCCAGCCTTTAGTTACTATGCCCCCAGCCTTTAGTTACTATGGCCCCAGCCTTTAGTTACTATGCCCCCAGCCTTTAGTTACTATGCCCCCAGCCTTTAGTTACTATGTCCCCAGCCTTTAGTTACTATGCCCCAGCCTCTAGTTACTATGCCCCCAGCCTTTAGTTACTATGCCCCCAGCCTTTAGTTACTATGCCCCCAGCCTTTAGTTACTATGTCCCCAGCCTTTAGTTACTATGGGCCCCCAGCCTTTAGTTACTATGGGCCCCCAGCCTTTAGTTACTATGTCCCCAGGCTTTAGTTACTACGGGCCCCCAGCCTTTAGTTACTATGGGCCCCCAGCCTTTAGTTACTATGCCCCCAGCCTTTAGTTACTATGCCCCCCAGCCTTTAGTTACTATGTCCCCAGCCTTTAGTTACTATGCCCCCAGCCTTTAGTTACTATGGCCCCCAGCCTTTAGTTACTATGCCCCCAGCCTTTAGTTACTATGCCCCCATCCTTTAGTTACTATGCCCCCAGCCTTTAGTTACTATGCCCCCAGCCTTTAGTTACTATGCCCCCAGCCTTTAGTTACTATGCCCCCAGCCTTTAGTTACTATGCCCCCAGCCTTTAGTTACTATGCCCCCAGCCTTTAGTTACTATGGGCCCCCAGCCTTTAGTTACTATGCCCCCAGCCTTTAGTTGCTATGCCCGCAGCCTTTAGTTACTATGCCCCCAGCCTTTAGTTACTATGCCCCCAGCCTTTAGTTACTATGCCCCGAGCCTCTAGTTACTATGCCCCCAGGCTTTAGTTACTATGCCCCCAGCCTTTAGTTACTATGGGCCCCCAGCCTTTAGTTACTATGGGCCCCCAGCCTTTAGTTACTATGGGCCCCCTGCCTTTAGTTACTATGCCCCCAGCCTTTAGTTACTATGCCCCCAGCCTTTAGTTACTATGCCCCCAGCCTTTAGTTACTATGCCCCCAGCCTTTAGTTACTATGCCCCCAGCCTTTAGTTACTATGTCCCCAGCCTTTAGTTACTATGTCCCCAGCCTTTAGTTACTATGTCCCCAGCCTCTAGTTACTATGCCCCCAGCCTTTAGTTACTATGCCCCAGCCTTTAGTTACTATGCCCCCAGCCTTTAGTTACTATGCCCCCAGCCTTTAGTTACTATGCCCCCAGCCTTTAGTTACTATGCCGCCAGCCTTTAGTTACTATGCCCCCAGACTTTAGTTACTATGCCCCCAGACTTTAGTTACTATGCCCCCAGACTTTAGTTACTATGTCCCCAGCCTTTAGTTACTATGTCCCCAGCCTTTAGTTACTATGCCCCCAGCCTTTGGTTACTATGCCCCCAGCCTTTAGTTACTATGCCCGCAGCCTTTAGTTACTATGGCCCCAGCCTTTAGTTACTATGGCCCCAGCCTTTAGTTACTATGCCCCCAGCCTTTAGTTACTATGTCCCCAGCCTTTAGTTACTATGCCCCCAGCCTTTAGTTACTATGCCCCCAGCCTTTAGTTACTATGCCCCCAGCCTTTAGTTACTATGCCCCCAGCCTTTAGTTACTATGTCCCCAGCCTTTAGTTACTATGGCCCCAGCCTTTAGTTACTATGCCCCCAGCATTTAGTTACTATGGGCCCCCAGCCTTTAGTTACTATGGGCCCCCAGCCTTTAGTTACTATGGGCCCCCAGCCTTTAGTTACTATGGGCCCCCAGCCTTTAGTTACTATGGGCCCCCAGCCTTTAGTTACTATGCCCCCAGACTTTAGTTACTATGCCCCCAGCCTTTAGTTACTATGGCCCCAGCCTTTAGTTACTATGGCCCCAGCCTTTAGTTACTATGCCCCCAGCCTTTAGTTACTATGTCCCCAGCCTTTAGTTACTATGTCCCCAGCCTTTAGTTACTATGTCCCCAGCCTTTAGTTACTATGTCCCCAGCCTTTGGTTACTATGCCCCCAGCCTTTAGTTACTATGCCCCCAGCCTTTAGTTACTATGCCCCCAGCCTTTAGTTACTATGGCCCCAGCCTTTAGTTACTATGGCCCCAGCCTTTAGTTACTATGGCCCCAGCCTTTAGTTACTATGCCCCCAGCCTTTAGTTACTATGTCACCAGCCTTTAGTTACTATGCCCCCAGCCTTTAGTTACTATGGCCCCAGCCTTTAGTTACTATGGGCCCCCAGCCTTTAGTTACTATGCCCCCAGCCTTTAGTTACTATGCCCCCAGCCTTTAGTTACTATGTCCCCAGCCAGAGAACACACCTTTTTTGCTTTTCCTGCTTTTTAGTCATGAAGTTTGTTGTTACTCTTTTGTTTTTTATCCTCTTTTATATTTGTTGTGTAGTAAATATTTCAGTTTTTATTTTCTTTGTTTTTTTTATTCATTTTTTTACTGTGAAGCACATTGTGTTGCATTCATGTCTGAAATGTGCTGTATAAATAAAGCTTGATTTCATTCGATCTGTTACAGCATGGGCAGCGCCATTGAGGCTACAACCCATAGGAATTCCCACCTAGTTGGCTACTTTGACCCCTTTAAAATGGTGGAAGCCCTAAATGGCGCTGCACATGCTAAAACAGCCTATTGGCCACTAGAGGCCTCTGTCATTCTCTATGGTAATGCCTTATGACTGGTGTGAAGCAGGCAAGAAGAACTAAATACTTCCAGGTCACGTATTATCTCGATTTCTTCATAATAAGACTCCCGTCCTCTATAATTTGTAAATTAATAATTAGGGTGAAAATGTGCACAATTATCAGTATATTTTGTACTGGTTATCATACAAAGAATGATTACAAGTATTTTTAAGAGATATGGGATTTTTTTTATTTGATTATTTCTAAATGGTCAACAGTGTGTTTTGTGTCCTATCATCTATTGCACCATACACAGTTTAATAGTAACCTATAGCAACATGATCTTTAACATTCCATCTGCTGAACACTCCATCTACTGAACCCTCCATCTGCTGAACACTCCATCTACTGAACCCTCCATCTGCTGAACACTCCATCTGCTGAACACTCCATCTGATGATCACTCCATCTGCTGATCACTCCATCTGCTGAACACTCCATCTGCTGAACACTCCATCTGCTGAACACTCCATCTGCTGATCACTCCATCTGCTGATCACTCCATCTGCTGAACACTCCGTCTGCTGATCACTCCATCTGCTGAACACTCCATCTACTGAACACTCCATCTCCTGATCACTTCATCTACTGAACACTCCATCTGCTGAATACTCCATCTGCTGAATACGCCATCTGCTGAACACGCCATCTGCTGAACACTCCATCTGCTGATCACTCCGTCCGCTGAACACTCCGTCTGCTGAACACTCCATCTACTAAACACTCCATCTGCTGAACACTCCATCTACTGATCACTCCATCTGCTGAACAGGGTGTTGTGGTCCTTCCCTTATTTACGCTTTTCCATGTGCTGACTTTTACTATACCGCAGGTCAGTGTAGTCTACCAGTCTGTCTATCCACCATTCATAGTGACAATATAGACTACCAGTCTGTCTATCCTGTCCTCTATCCACCATTCATAATGACAATATAGACTACCAGTCTGTCCTCTATCCACCATTCATAGTGACAATATCGACTACCAGTCTGTCTATCCACCATTCATAGTGACAATATAGTCTACCAGTCTGTCTATCCACCATTCATAGTGACACTATAGACTACCAGTCTGTCTATCCTGTCCTCTATCCACCATTCATAATGACAATATAGACTACCAGTCTGTCCTCTATCCACCATTCATAGTGACAATATCGACTACCAGTCTGTCTATCCACCATTCATAGTGACAATATAGACTACCAGTCTGTCCTCTATCCACCATTCATAGTGACAATATAGACTACCAGTCTGTTTATCCTGGCCTCTATCCACCAATCATAGTGACAGTAGAAGACACTGGTCAGAATACAGGAAATTATATAGTTTACCACCATCTGATCTAGTCAGAATACAGGAAGGTTATATAGTTTACCACCATCTGATCTAGTCAGAATACAGGAAGGTTATATAGTTTACCACCATCTGATCTAGTCAGAATACAGGAAGGTTACAGTGGGGGAAAAAAGTATTTAGTCAGCCACCAATTGTGCAAGTTCTCCCACTTAAAAAGATGAGAGAGGCCTGTAATTTTCATCATAGGTACACGTCAACTATGACAGACAAAATGAGATTTTTTTTTCCAGAAAATCACATTGTAGGATTTTTAATGAATTTATGTGCAAATTATGGTGGAAAATAAGTATTTGGTCAATAACAAAAGTTTATCTCAATACTTTGTTATATACCCTTTGTTGGCAATGACACAGGTCAAATGTTTTCTGTAAGTCTTCACAAGGTTTTCACACACTGTTGCTGGTATTTTGGCCCATTCCTCCATGCAGATCTCCTCTAGAGCAGTGATGTTTTGGGGCTGTCGCTGGGCAACACGGACTTTCAACTCCCTCCAAAGATTTTCTATGGGGTTGAGATCTGGAAACTGGCTAGGCCACTCCAGGACCTTGAAATGCTTCTTACGAAGCCACTCCTTCGTTGCCCGGGCGGTGTGTTTGGGATCATTGTCATGCTGAAAGACCCAGCCAAGTTTCATCTTCAATGCCCTTGCTGATGGAAGGAGGTTTTCACTCAAAATCTCACGATACATGGCCCCATTCATTCTTTCCTTTACACGGATCAGTCGTCCTGGTCCCTTTGCAGAAAAACAGCCCCAAAGCATGATGTTTCCACCCCATGCGTCACAGTAGGTATGGTGTTCTTTGGATGCAACTCAGCATTCTTTGTCCTCCAAACACGACGGAGTTGAGTATTTACCAAAAAGTTCTATTTTGGTTTCATCTGACCATATGACATTCTCCCAATCCTCTTCTGGATCATCCAAATGCTCTCTAGCAAACTTCAGACGGGCCTGGACATGTACTGGCTTAAGCAGGGGGACACGTCTGGCACTGCAGGATTTGAGTCCCTGGCGGCGTAGTGTGTTACTGATGGTAGGCTTTGTTACTTTGGTCCCAGCTCTCTGCAGGTCATTCACTAGGTCCCCCCGTGTGGTTCTGGGATTTTTGCTCACCGTTCTTGTGATCATTTTGACCCCACGGGGTGAGATCTTGCGTGGAGCCCCAGATCGAGGGAGATTATCAGTTGTCTTGTATGGCTTCCATTTCCTAATAATTGCTCCCACAGTTGATTTCTTCAAACCAAGCTGCTTACCTATTGCAGATTCAGTCTTCCCAGCCTGGTGCAGGTCTACAATTTTGTTTCTGGTGTCCTTTGACAGCTCTTTGGTCTTGGCCATAGTGGAGTTTGGAGTGTGACTGTTTGAGGTTGTGGACAGGTGTCTTTTATACTGATAACAAGTTCAAACAGGTGCCATTACAGGTAACGAGTGGAGGACAGAGGAGCCTCTTAAAGAAGAAGTTACAGGTCTGTGAGAGCCAGAAATCTTGCTTGTTTGTAGGTGACCAAATACTTATTTTCCACCATAATTTGCAAATAAATTCATAAAAAATCCTACAATGTGATTTTCTGGAATTTTCTTTCTCATTTTGTCTGTCATAGTTGACGTGTACCTATGATGAAAATTACAGGCCTCTCTCATCTTTTTAAGTGGGAGAACTTGCACAATTGGTGGGTGACTAAATACTTTTTCCCCCCACTGTATATAGTTTACCACCATCTGATCTAGTCAGAATACAGGAAGGTTATATAGTTTACCACCACCTGATCTAGTCAGAATACAGGAAGGTTATATAGTTTAACACCATCTGATCTAGTCAGAATACAGGAAGGTTATATAGTTTACCACCATCTGATCTAGTCAGAATACAGGAAGGTTATATAGTTTACCACCATCTGATCTAGTCAGAATATATTATATACAGTGGTTCCTCCTTTAAAAGTTGTGATTACGCTGCGGTACTTAAGAGGTAATGTGTGGTTTAGTACGGTACCCTGCGTCACCACTTCATTGCTCCAGACCACCACAAGGGGGACTTAGAGGTACCCAGCATCACAGCTTCATTGCTCCAGACCACCACAAGGGGGAGTTAGAGGTACCCAGCATCACCGCTTCATTGCTCCAGACCACCACAAGGGGGAGTTAGAGGTACCCAGCATCACAGCTTCATTGCTCCAGACCACCACAAGGGGGAGTTAGAGGTACCCAGCATCACCATGTCATTGCTCCAGACCACCACAAGGGGGAGTTAGAGGTACCCAGCATCACCATGTCATTGCTCCAGACCACCACAAGGGGGAGTTAGAGGTACCCAGCATCACCATGTCATTGCTCCAGACCACCACAAGGGGGAGTTAGAGGTACCCAGCATCACCGCTTCATTGCTCCAGACCACCACAAGGGGGAGTTAGAGGTACCCAGCATCACCGCTTCATTGCTCCAGACCACCACAAGGGGGAGTTAGAGCACTCATTATGCATTTTGGGTCCCAAGGTTTTTAGATGACCAATCATATCGAGTGACGATTTTTTTGACGCGAGACACCCGTCCCTGTTGGCTTTCTTCAGCAAAGATGGCTGACGACAAAACATTACAGGGGAAGCAAATTTAAGTAGTTATAACGTCATAACGAGTCAAGAAAAACATTTACAATTGAGAAGAATATGTTAGTTAATGTAGAGACAAACGATTGTGCATATTTATTAGTCATTAAGTTAATTTATGAAAATCATCTTGATCTTCTTCCTTTTTTTTGTTTGTCTCCTGGAACCAAAGGATGCAAAGTTCTTTGTTTGTCTGTGATCCTGGAACCAAAGGATGCAAAGTTCTTTGTTTGTCTGTGATCCTGGAACCAAAGAATGCAAAGTTCTTTGTTTGTCTGTGATCCTGGAACCAAAGGATGCAAAGTTCTTTGTTTGTCTGTGATCCTGGAACCAAAGGATGCAAAGTTCTTTGTTTGTCAGACGAATCATTGGGTCGAAACTAAACAAAAAAACACATTTTAATGGAATATCTACATTGTTAATGTTATAAATGACTATTGTAGCTGAAAACGACAGATTTTTTTAATGGAATATCTACATAGGCGCACAGAGGTCCATTATCAGTAACCATCACTCCTGTTGTGTTAGAGGGTACTGTCTGGGATGAGGGGTCTGGGACAATGTACTGTCTGGGATGAGGAGTCTGGGACAATGTACTGTCTGGGATGAGGGGTCTGGGACAATGTACTGTCTGGGATGAGGAGTCTGGGACAATGTACTGTCTGGGATGAGAGGTCTGAGACAATGTACTGTCTGGGATGAGGAGTCTGGGACAATGTACTGTCTGGGATGAGGGGTCTGGGACAATGTACTGTCTGAGATGAGGGGTCTGGGACAATGTACTGTCTGGGATGAGGGGTCTGGGATGAGGGGTCTGGGACAGTGCACCATTGTTTGGTGTGCAGCACGTTGGCAGTGATTGCTGTGAATTATAGTGCAGCTGTATTGAAGCTTGTCAAAATGAATATGACCCAAATCAGAGAGAAATGTGACCGTGATCTTTTTATTTCTTTTTATTTATTTATTTAACCAAGTCAGTTAAGAACAAATTCTTATTTACAGTGACGGCCTACCAAAAGGCAAAAGGCCTCCGGCGGGGTTGGGGGCTGGAATTTAAAATATAAATAAATATAAATATAAAATATAGGACAAAACACACATCACAACAAGATAGACAACACAACACTACACAAAGAGAGACCTAAGACAACAACACAACATGGTAGCAACACAACATGACAACAACATGGTAGCAACACATGACAACAACATGGTAGCAACACAACATGACAACAACAAGGTAGAAACATAACATGGTAGCAACATAACATGACAACAACAAGGTAGAAACATTACATGGTAGCAACATAACATGACAACAAAATGGCAGCAAAACATGGTACAAACATTATTGGGGACACAGAACAGCACAAAGGGAAATAAGGTATAGACAACAATACATCACACAAAGCAGCCACAACTATCAGTAAGACGCCATCATAAAACTGACTTCATTTGGCTTCAATTCACTATTGAGTCTTCACATAGGAATGAAATGGTGTCATGTGATCAGCCAAAGTCCATCGAAGAACAGGAAGTTACCAATTATCTTTGACTGTCATCTGTTTTTCTCCAGGGTCGTCTGAGGTTCAGGTTGTTGGACCGGCTGACCCAGTCGTTGCCTTAGCTGGTGATGACGTCATTCTACCATGTTCCCTGAAACCCAGTGTCAGTGCTGAGAACATGGTAGTGAGGTGGACAAGATTGAACCTGAAAGCAGGAAACGTCCATCTTTACCGTAGCGGTCGAGACTCCAATGTGGAGCAGGTTCCATCCTACAGGGGAAGGACATCAATGTTTAATGAAGAACTGAAGAACGGCAATGTCTCCTTAAAGCTGACCAGAGTTACTCTCTCTGATGCTGGAAGCTACAGGTGCTTCATTCCAACACTGACCAGCCAGGTGAAGGAAACCACCGTTCAACTCCTTGTTGGTGAGTCATGAATACTGGAGATGTGATCAGAGGTTGTATTGGTAAATCTGGCTAAATGATTGGCTGCTAAAATATCAACATGTCTTCCTCCCTCATCATTCCTTCCTCTGTTATAGATCATGTATTCAGCTGGTCTTCCTTCCTCTGTTATAGATCATGTATTCAGCTGGTCTTCCTTCCTCTGTTATAGATCATGTATTCAGCTGGTCTTCCTCCCTCATCAGTCCTTCCTCTGTTATAGATCATGTATTCAGCTGGTCTTCCTTCCTCTGTTATAGATCATGTATTCAGCTGGTCTTCCTCCCTCTGTTATAGATCATGTATTCAGCTGGTCTTCCTTCCTCTGTTATAGATCATGTATTCAGCTGGTCTTCCTTCCTCTGTTATAGATCATGTATTCAGCTGCTCATCACTCAGCCTTTACAACACACTCCTCACACATCAAAACCTCCCACAATGTCACACTGGCTGTGTCCCAGTATTCCTACTACCTGCTGTAGTGTCCTAATATTCCTACTACCTGCTGTAGTGTCCTAATATTCCTACTACCTGCTGTAGTGTCCTAATATTCCTACTACCTGCTGTTGACTCACAGTAGTTACTATGTACTGATAGTAATACATACTATAGAGAAGGTATTGTATAGTCAACAGCGTTGTGCTGCTTTGTTAATTGATTTGTCCAAGGCTTTTGACACAGTGAATTATTGATGTCATTCAAGTAAAGCTGTTGCTGGTTTAATGATTATCTCAGTGTTACATCACAATGTATTCAGGTTGATGACATGACTTCTGACCATCTTTCTGTTAATACTGGAGTGCTGCAGGGTTCTGTTCATGACTTCTGACCATCTTTCTGTTAATACTGGAGTGCTGCAGGGTTCTGTTCATGACTTCTGACCATCTTTCTGTTAATACTGGAGTGCTGCAGGGTTCTGTTCATGACTTCTGACCATCTTTCTGTTAATACTGGAGTGCTGCAGGGTTCTGTTCATGACTTCTGACCATCTTTCTGTTAATACTGGAGTGCTGCAGGGTTCTGTTCATGACTTCTGACCATCTTTCTGTTAATACTGGAGTGCTGCAGGGTTCTGTTCATGACTTCTGACCATCTTTCTGTTAATACTGGAGTGCTGCAGGGTTCTGTTCATGACTTCTGACCGTCTTTCTGTTAATACTGGAGTGCTGCAGGGTTCTGTTCATGACTTCTGACCATCTTTCTGTTAATACTGGAGTGCTGCAGGGTTCTGTTCATGACTTCTGACCATCTTTCTGTTAATACTGGAGTGCTGCAGGGTTCTGTTCATGACTTCTGACCATCTTTCTGTTAATACTGGAGTGCTGCAGGGTTCTGTTCTTGGGCCGTTATTGTTCACTAGTTAAGTAATAACTTGTGTGAAAACATTGCTGATGCAAATGTCCATCTATATGAAGATGGGACATCATCTATAACCCTGATCCCACACTAGACCAGGAAGTGTTTAATGTTGTTGACTAGGTATTTCTCAAATAGCAGGAAGTGTTTAATGTTGTTGATTAGGTATGTCTCAAATAGCAGGAAGTGTTTAATGTTGTTGATTAGGCATTTCTCAAATAGCAGGAAGTGTTTAATGTTGGTGATTATGTATGTCTCAAATAGCAGGAAGTGTTTAATGTTGGTGATTATGTATGTCTCAAATAGCAGGAAGTGTTTAATGTTGTTGACTAGGTATTTCTCAAATAGCAGGAAGTGTTTAATGTTGACTAGGTATTTCTCAAATAGCAGGAAGTGTTTAATGTTGTTGACTAGGTATGTCTCAAATAGCAGGAAGTGTTTAATGTTGTTGATTAGGTATTTCTCAAATAGCAGGAAGTGTTTAATGTTGTTGACTAGGTATTTCTCAAATAGCAGGAATTGTTTAATGTTGTTGACTAGGTATGTCTCAAATAGCAGGAAGTGTTTAATGTTGACTAGGTATTTCTCAAATAGCAGGAAGTGTTTAATGTTGTTGATTAGGTATGTCTCAAATAGCAGGAAGTGTTTAATGTTGTTGACTAGGTATTTTTCAAATAGCAGGAAGTGTTTAATGTTGTTGATTAGGTATGTCTCAAATAGCAGGAAGTGTTGAATGTTGTTGACTAGGCATTTCTCAAATCGCAGGAAGTGTTTGTTGTCATCATCACCTCTTTCAGATCAAATTGGTCCTAAATGCAGAGAAAATCTAACTAATGGTCAAGATCAAGAAAGCAACCCTGCCTCAGATAGTCACTTATCAAAACCAGCATCATCACTACCTGCTCATCAACCCTGCCTCAGATAGTCACTTATCAAAACCAGCATCACCACTACCTGCTCATCAACCCTGCCTCAGATAGTCACTTATCAAAACCAGCATCATCACTACCTGCTCATCAACCCTGCCTCAGATATTCACTTATCAAAACCAGCATCATCACTACCTGCTCATCAACCCTGCCTCAGATATTCACTTATCAAAACCAGCATCATCACTACCTGCTCATCAACCCTGCCTCAGATAGTCACTTATCAAAACCAGCATCATCACTACCTGCTCATCAACCCTGCCTCAGATAGTCACTTATCAAAACCAGCATCATCACTACCTGCTCATCAACCCTGCCTCAGATATTGAGCAAACCTTAAAAACATGACAATGCACACACAGACACAGACACACACACAGACACACTACTTACTCATAATAATAATCATTGAATCATGAGATTTATACACTACATGACCAAAAGTATGTGGACACCTGCTATTATCTAACATTAGGTAGAAACACTACATGACCAAAAGTATGTGTTCACCTGCTCATTGAAAATCTCATTCCAAAATCAGGGTCATTAATATGGAGTTGGTCCCCTTTGCTGCTATAACAGCCTCCACTCTTCTGGGAAGGCTTTCCACTAGATGATGGAACATTGTTGTGGGGACTTTCTTCCAATCCAACCACGAGGTCAGGCACTGATGTTGGGTCGATTAGGCCTGGCTCGCTTTCCATTTCATCCCAACTGGGTTTTACATGGATAAAGAGAGAGGTGGACTCAGAGACATCAGACTAAACAAGACATGAATAAAGAGAGGGGTGGACTCAGAGACATCAGACTAAACAAGACATGGATAAAGAGAGGGGTGGACTCAGAGGGATGTATCAGGGGAGGGTTGGGATTTTAACACCACTGTATAACTGTATAACTGCCACTCTACCATGCTGCTGTTAGATTGGTAACCAACACTAGACACTCTACCATGCTGCTGTTAGATTGGTAACCAACACTAGACACTCTACCATGCTGCTGTTAGATTGGTAACCAACACTAGACACTCTACCATGCTGCTGTTAGATTGGTAACCAACACTAGACACTCTACCATGCTGCTGTTAGATTGGTAACCAACACTAGACACTCTACCATGCTGCTGTTAGATTGGTAACCAACACTAGACACTCTACCATGCTGCTGTTAGATTGGTAACCAACACTAGACACTCTACCATGCTGCTGTTAGATTGGTAACCAACACTAGACACTCTACCATGCTGCTGTTAGATTGGTAACCAACACTAGACACTCTACCATGCTGCTGGAATTGAATGGCCTAGTCAAAGTCCAGACCTAATCCCAATTGAGATGTAGAGGCAGGACTTGAAACGAACAGTTCATGCTTGGAAACCCACAAATGTCGCTGAGTTAGTAGTTCTGCATGCAATAGTGGGCCAAAACTCCTCCACAGCGATGTGAGAGACTGATCAACAACTACAGGAAGCATTTGCTCATTGCAGGTAAAGGTGGCAAAACCAGTTATTGAGTGTAAGGTGGAAATTACTTTTTCACACAGGGGAATTGGGTGTTGAATAACTGTTTTAATTAAATAAGATAAGTATAGTTTTTTTGTTTGTTGTAAACTCAGGTCCCTCTGATCTAATATCAGGTTCCTCTGATCTAATATCAGGTTCCTCTGATCTAATATCAGGTTCCCTTTATCTAATATCAGGTTCCTCTGATCTAATATCAGGTTCCTCTGATCTAATATCAGGTTCCTCTGATCTAATATCAGGTTCCCTCTGATCTAATATCAGGTTCCTCTGATCTAATATCAGGTTCCTCTGATCTAATATCAGGTTCCTCTGATCTAATATCAGGTTCCTCTGATCTAATATCAGGTTCCTCTGATCTAATATCAGGTTCCCTCTGATCTAATATCAGGTTCCTCTGATCTAATATCAGGTTCCTCTGATCTAATATCAGGTTCCCTTTATCTAATATCAGGTTCCCTCTGATCTAATATCAGGTTCCCTTTATCTAATATCAGGTTCCTCTGATCTAATATCAGGTTCCTCTGATCTAATATCAGGTTCCTCTGATCTAATATCAGGTTCCCTTTATCTAATATCAGGTTCCCTCTGATCTAATATCAGGTTCCTCTGATCTAATATCAGGTTCCCTTTATCTAATATCAGGTTCCTCTGATCTAATATCAGGTTCCCTTTATCTAATATCAGGTTCCTCTGATCTAATATCAGGTTCCTCTGATCTAATATCAGGTTCCTCTGATCTAATATCAGGTTCCTCTGATCTAATATCAGGTTCCCTCTGATCTAATATCAGGTTCCTCTGATCTAATATCAGGTTCCTCTGATCTAATATCAGGTTCCTCTGATCTAATATCAGGTTCCTCTGATCTAATATCAGGTTCCTCTGATCTAATATCAGGTTCCTCTGATCTAATATCAGGTTCCTCTGATCTAATATCAGGTTCCTCTGATCTAATATCAGGTTCCCTCTGATCTATTATCAGGTTCCCTTTATCTAATATCAGGTTCCCTCTGATCTAATATCAGGTTCCTCTGATCTAATATCAGGTTCCCTTTATCTAATATCAGGTTCCCTCTGATCTAATATCAGGTTCCTCTGATCTAATATCAGGTTCCTCTGATCTAATATCAGGTTCCTCTGATCTAATATCAGGTTCCCTTTATCTAATATCAGGTTCCTCTGATCTAATATCAGGTTCCTCTGATCTAATATCAGGTTCCCTCTGATCTAATATCAGGTTCCTCTGATCTAATATCAGGTTCCTCTGATCTAATATCAGGTTCCTCTGATCTAATATCAGGTTCCTCTGATCTAATATCAGGTTCCTCTGATCTAATATCAGGTTCCTCTGATCTAATATCAGGTTCCTCTGATCTAATATCAGGTTCCCTCTGATCTAATATCAGGTTCCCTCTGATCTATTATCAGGTTCCCTTTATCTAATATCAGGTTCCCTCTGATCTAATATCAGGTTCCTCTGATCTAATATCAGGTTCCCTTTATCTAATATCAGGTTCCCTCTGATCTAATATCAGGTTCCTCTGATCTAATATCAGGTTCCTCTGATCTAATATCAGGTTCCCTCTGATCTAATATCAGGTTCCTCTGATCTAATATCAGGTTCCTCTGATCTAATATCAGGTTCCTCTGATCTAATATCAGGTTCCTCTGATCTAATATCAGGTTCCTCTGATCTAATATCAGGTTCCCTCTGATCTAATATCAGGTTCCTCTGATCTAATATCAGGTTCCTCTGATCTAATATCAGGTTCCTCTGATCTAATATCAGGTTCCTCTGATCTAATATCAGGTTCCCTTTATCTAATATCAGGTTCCTCTGATCTAATATCAGGTTCCCTCTGATCTAATATCAGGTTCCCTTTATCTAATATCAGGTTCCTCTGATCTAATATCAGGTTCCTCTGATCTAATATCAGGTTCCTCTGATCTAATATCAGGTTCCTCTGATCTAATATCAGGTTCCCTCTGATCTAATATCAGGTTCCTCTGATCTAATATCAGGTTCCTCTGATCTAATATCAGGTTCCTCTGATCTAATATCAGGTTCCTCTGATCTAATATCAGGTTCCTCTGATCTAATATCAGGTTCCTCTGATCTAATATCAGGTTCCTCTGATCTAATATCAGGTTCCTCTGATCTAATATCAGGTTCCTCTGATCTAATATCAGGTTCCTCTGATCTAATATCAGGTTTTGGTTGAAGATCTGATAACATTCAGTATCAAAAATATGCAAAAGTAGAGAAAATTAGAAAGGGGGAAAATACTTTCTCAGCCAGTGATCTGTTTTATCTTGTATCTGTGTAGGTGCTGTATCTCAGCCAGTGATTTGTTTTATCTTGTATCTGTGTAGGTGCTGTATCTCAGCCAGTGATCTGTTTTATCTGGTATCTGTGTAGGTGCTGTATCTCAGCCAGTGATCTGTTTTATCTGGTATCTGTGTAGGTGCTGTATCTCAGCCAGTGATCTGTTTTATCTGGTATCTGTGTAGGTGCTGTATCTCAGCCAGTGATCTGTTTTATCTTGTATCTGTGTAGGTGCTGTATCTCAGCCAGTGATCTGTTTTATCTGGTATCTGTGTAGGTGCTGTATCTCAGCCAGTGATCTGTTTTATCTGGTATCTGTGTAGGTGCTGTATCTCAGCCAGTGATCTGGTTTATCTTGTATCTGTGTAGGTGCTGTATCTCAGCCAGTGATCTGTTTTATCTGGTATCTGTGTAGGTGCTGTATCTCAGCCAGTGATCTGGTTTATCTTGTATCTGTAGGTGCTGTATCTCAGCCAGTGATCTGTTTTATCTTGTATCTGTAGGTGCTGTATCTCAGCCAGTGATCTGTTTTATCTTGTATCTGTGTAGGTGCTGTATCTCAGCCAGTGATCTGTTTTATCTGGTGTCTGTATAGGTGCTGTATCTCAGCCAGTGATCTGTTTTATCTGGTATCTGTGTAGGTGCTGTATCTCAGCCAGTGATATCTATTGATGGAACCAAAGGCTGGGGGGTGGTCCTGAAGTGTGAGTCTGGAGGCTGGTTTCCTGAACCTGAGATGGAGTGGCTGGACAGTTCTGGAACCATCCTCCCTGCTGATGGACCTCCAGAGAGACACAGGGACTCAGAGTGCCTCTACTCTGTGAGACGACATGTCACCGTGGACCAGACTGACACCAACAGGTTCACCTGTAGAGTTCACCAGAAGGAGATCAACCACCTGAAGGAGACAGAGATTCATGTCCCAAGTGAGGTCTTCATTGGTTAACCCAAATACCTGAGACCTCTTGTTAGTTAGACTAGTTAGTTAGACTAGTTAGTGGAGAATGGTTTCCTAGGGGATGACCTTATTGGTCTCTTTTCAGTAGTATTTATAAATGATGCTTTACTTCCTGTACAGTATATATGTAGGTGTTGTAATGGTTTGACATGGCTTCTCTGTTTCAGATGACGTGTTTCCTAAATCACACGTAGGGTTGATTGTTGGTCTAATAGCAGCAGCTGTTGCATTTCTTGCAGCTTCAGCTATTAGTTTCTACATGTGGATAAAATATACTGAAGGTGAGTTTAACCTTGATCTCTGACTGGTCCTTGATGTCTCATCATTAAGAGTCCCTCAGTGTAACGGCTGTCTGAAGAGAGAGTGAACCAAAATGCAGCAGAGTTAGTGTTCATCATATTTAATTCAAACGGAACACTATACAACTACAAAACAATAAACTGACAGCCAAACAGTCCTGTCAGGTGAAACACAATGACAGAAACAATTACCCACAAAACCGAAAGGAAAAACATGCTCCTTATGTGTAACTCCCAATCAGCAACAACGAGCTTCAGCTGTGCCTGATTGGGAGCCACACACGGCCCAAAACAAAGAAATACAAAAACATAGAAAAAGGAACATAGAACGCCCACCCAATGTAACACCCTGGCCTAACCAAAATAAAGAACAAAAAACCCTCTCTATGGCCAGGGCGTTACACTCAGTCAGAGATATTAAACATACCGAAGGTGAGTTTAACCTTGATGTCTGAATGGTCCTTGATGTCTCATCATTAAGAGTCCTCTACTGGCTGTACTGGGTAGACCAGAGGAACCAGGCTCTGAGGGGTGACCAGTCCTCTACTGACTGTACTGGGTAGACCAGAGGAACCAGGCTCTGAGGGGTGTCAAGTCCTCTACTGGCTGTACCTGGTAGACCAGAGGAACCAGGCTCTGAGGGGTGACCAGTCCTCTACTGGCTGTACCTGGTAGACCAGAGGAACCAGGCTCTGAGGGGTGACCAGTCCTCTACTGGCTGTACTGGGTAGACCAGAATAACCAGGCTCTGAGGGGTGACCAGTCCTCTACTGGCTGTACCTGGTAGACCAGAGGAACCAGGCTCTGAGGGGTGACCAGTCCTCTACTGGCTGTACTGGGTAGACCAGAATAACCAGGCTCTGAGGGGTGACCAGTCCTCTACTGGCTGTACCTGGTAGACTATAGGAACCAGGCTCTGAGGGGTGACCAGTCCTCTACTGGCTGTACTGGGTAGAGAGGAACCAGGCTCTAAGGGGTGACCAGTCCTCTACTGGCTGTACTGGGTAGACCAGAGGATGCTTTCCTTCCTGTACAGTATATATGTAGTGTTGTTGTAATGGTTTGACATGACTTCTCTGTTTCAGATGACGTGTTTCCTAAGGGATGACCTTATTGGTCTGTTTTCAGTAGTACTGTATTTATAAATGATGCTTTACTTCCTGTACAGTATATATGCAGTGTTGTTGTAATGGTTTGACATGGCTTCTCTGTTTCAGATGACGTGTTTCCTAAATCACAAGTAGGGTTGATTGTTGGTCTACTAATAGCAGCAGCTGTTGGAGTTATTGCAGCTTTAGTTGGTGTCTACATGTTGAGCAAACATAATGAAGGTGAGTTTAACCTTGATGTCTGACTGGTACTTGATGTCTCATCATTAAGAGTCCTCTACTGGCTGTACTGGGTAGAGATAAACCAGGCTCTGAGGGGTGACCAGTCCTCTACTGGCTGTACTGGGTAGACCAGAGGAACCAGGCTCTGAGGGGTGACTGGTCCTCTACTGGCTGTACTGGGTAGACCAGAGGAACCAGGCTCTGAGGGATGACCAGTCCTCTACTGGCTGTACTGGGTAGAGAGGAACCAGGCTCTGAGGGGTGACCAGTCCTCTACTGGCTGTACTGGGTAGACCAGAGGAACCAGGCTCTGACGGGTGACCAGTTTGACATGGCTTCTCTGTTTCAGATTAGGTGTTTCCTAAGGGATGACCTTATTGGTCTGTTCAGTTGTACTGTATTTATAAATTCTGCTTTACTTCCTGTACAGTATATATGTTGTGGTGTTGTAATGGTTTGACATGGCTTCTCTGTTTCAGATGATGTGTTTCCTAAATTACAATTAGGGTTGATTGTTGGTCTACTAGCAGCAGCTGTTGGACTTCTTGCAGCTTCAGCTGGTGTCTTTGGTGTCTACTTGTGGAGAAAACATACTGAAGGTATATACTACTTTACTATATTACTATACTATACTGCTCAAAAAAATAAAGGGAACACTTAAACAACACAATGTAACTCCAAGTCAATCACACTTCTGTGAAATCAAACTGTCCAGTTAGGAAGCAACACTGATTGACAATAAATTTCACATGCTGTTGTGCAAATGGAATAGACAACAGGTGGAAATTATAGGCAATTAGCAAGACACCCCCAATAAAGGAGTGGTTCTGCAGGTGGGGACCACAGACCACTTCTCAGTTCCTATGCTTCCTGGCTGATGTTTTGGTCACTTTTGAATGCTGGTGGTGCTTTCACTCTAGTGGTAGCATGAGACGGAGTCTACAACCCACACAAGTGGCTCAGGTAGTGCAGCTCATCCAGGATGGCACATCAATGCGAGCTGTGGCAAGAAGGTTTGCTGTGTATGTCAGCGTAGTGTTCAGAGCATGGAGGCGCTACCAGGAGACAGGCCAGTACATCAGGAGACGTGGAGGAGGCCGTAGGAGGGCAACAACCCAGCAGGAGGACTGCTACCCCCGCCTTTGTGCAAGGAGGAGCAGGAGGAGCACTGCCAGAGCCCTGCAAAATGACCTCCAGCAGGCCACAAATGTGCATGTGTCTGCTCAAACGGTCAGAAACAGACTCCATGAGGGTGGTATGAGGGCCCGACGTCCACAGGTGGGGGGTTGTGCTTACAGCCCAACACCGTGCAGAACGTTTGGCATTTGCCAGAGAACACCAAGATTGGCAAATTCGCCACTGACGCCCCTGTGTTCTTCACAGATGAAAGCAGGTTCACACTGAGCACATGTGACAGACGTGACAGTCTGGAGACGCCGGGGAGAACGTTCTGCTGCCTGCAACATCCTCCAGCATGACCGGTTTGGCGGTGGGTCAGTCATGGTGTGGGGTGGCATTTCTTTGGGGGCCGCACAGCTCTGGCGAGATCATGTTCTCGCCAGAGGTAGCTGCCATTAGGTACCGAGATGAGATCCTCAGACCCCTTGTGAGACCATATGCTGGTGCGGTTGGCCCTGGGTTCCTTCTAATGCAAGACAATGCTAGACCTCATGTGGCTGGAGTGTGTCAGCAGTTCCTGCAAGAGGAAGGCATTGATGCTATGGACTGGCCCGCCCGTTCCCCAGACCTGAATCGAATTGAGCACATCTGGGACATCATGTCTCGCTCCATCCACCAATGCCACGTTGCACCACAGACTGTCCAGGAGTTGGCGGATGCTTTAGTCCAGGTCTGGGAGGAGATCCCTCAGGAGACCATCCGCCACCTCATCAGGAGCATGACCAGGCATTGTAGGGAGGTCATACAGGCACGTGGAGGCCACACACACTACTGAGCCTCATTTTGACTTGTTTTAAGGACATTACATCAAAGTTGGATCAGCCTGTAGTGTGGTTTTCCACTTTAATTTTGAGTGTGACTCCAAATCCAGACCTCCATGGGTTGATAAATTGGATTTCCATTGATTATTTTTGTGTGATTTTGTTGTCAGCACATTCAACTATGTAAAGATAAAAGTATTTAATAAGATTATTTCATTCATTCAGATCTAGGATGTGTTATTTTAGTGTTCCCTTTATTTTTTGAGCAGTATATATTACTATACTACTATGCTACATTACTATGCTACATTACTATACCACTATTGTCACGTCCGTCGTAAGGAGTGGACCAAAATGCAGCGGGAATGTGTATGCTCATTTTCTTATTTTTTAAAGAAACGAAACCAAAACACTTAAACAAAAAACAACGACGACAAAACAGTCCCTGCCACGTCCTGACCAAACTACAATAACAAACAACCCCTTTTACTGGTCAGGACGTGACAGTACCCCCCCCTAAAGGTGCAGACCCGGATGCACCTCAAAAAACAAAATATTCAAAAAATAAGCCAGGGCTCAGGGCTGATGAGCGTCTCTGGAGGCTCAGGGCTGATGAGCGTCTCTGGAGGCTCAGGGCTGATGAGCGTCTCTGGAGGCTCAGGGCTGATGAGCGTCTCTGGAGGCTCAGGGCTGATGAGCGTCTCTGGAGGCTCAGGGCTGATGAGCGTCTCTGGAGGCTCAGGGCTGATGAGCGTCTCTGGAGGCTCAGGGCTGATGAGCGTCTCTGGAGGCTCAGGGCTGATGAGCGTCTCTGCTGGCTCCGGACTGTGGGCCGTCTCTATTGGAAACACGCACCTCAGGGCTAGTGCGAGGAGCGGGAACTGGATACACCGGGCCATGGGTAAGCACTGGAGGTCTGGAGCGCTCAGCCTGCACAACCCGTCCTGGCTGGATGGTAACAGTAGCCCTGCACGAGCGGAGTGCTGGTACAGGGCGAACTGGGCTGTGCAGAGGCCTGATGGATGCCGTGTGTAGAGCAGGCGCAGGGTAGTCTGGGCCTAGGAGACAAACTGGTGGCCAGATGTGCAGCGCAGGCATACTCCTTCCAGGCTGGATGCCCACTCTAGCACGGCACTTGCGAGGGGCTGGGATCGCTCGCACCAGACTGTGCGTGCACATGGGCGAGATCGTGCGCACTTCCGCATAGACCGGCGCTCTCATGATCCGCTGCTCCCCATAATAAGCACAGGGAGTTGGCTTAGGTCTATTACCTGACCTAGCCACTCTCCCCGTGTGCCCACCCCAAAAAAATTATTGGGGCTGCCTCTCGCACTTGCCAATCGGCGCGTATAATGCCTCGTAACGGCGCCACTCCGCCTTGGCTGCCTCCTGCTCCTCTTTAGGGCGTTGGTACTCCCCAGCCTGGTGCCATGGTCCTGCCCCGTCCAGGATCTCCTCCCATGTCCATGAATCCTTATATTCCTCCTGCTGCTCCTTCCGCCGCTGCTTGGTCTGTTTGTGGTGGGTGGTTCTGTCACGGCCGTCGTAAGGAGTGGACCAAAATGCAGTGGGAATGTGTATGCTCATTTTCTTATTTATTAAAGAAATGAAACCAAAACACTTAAACAAAAACAACGACGACAAAACAGTCTTGTGAGGCACACAGCTACACATGGAACAACTACCCACAAATCCCACAGACAAAACACCCCCTAATAAATAGGACCTTCAATTAGAAGCAACGAGAAACAGCTGCCTCCAATTGAAGGTCAAACCAATAAACTAAGTATAGAAATAGACTAACTAGAACGAACATAGAAATACACTAACATAGAACATTAACCCAAAAAAATGAAAACCACTTAACAAACACCCCCTGCCACGCCCTGACCAAACTACAATAACAAACAACCCCTTTTACTGGTTAGGATGTGACAACTATACTACTATACTATATTACTATATTACCATACTATATTACTATACTATATTACTATACTATACCATAGTACTATACTATACTATATTACTATACTACTATGCTATACTATACTATATTACTATACTACTATACTATACTATATTACTATACTATATTACTACTATATTTGTTTACTGTATTCACTCTCAGCTTTATCTTCACGGTTCTGGAATTTTTTATGGTATTTTCCAGGCCTGGAAAAGTTTTTAAAATGTAATAAAATCCTACAAGTTTTAGAAAAATAATTAATTAATAATTTCTGTTAAATGTAATTTATTTAGAAACAGAGAAACAGTCAGAGCAGCAGCAGCAGGTAGGCATAGGGGGGCAAAGTTAAATGTCATTCAATCCAGCCCGCGAGCCATTATTTTATATTTAAATATTTTATTTATGATTATTATTTATTATATTTTATATTTCAGTCAGATTCAGAATGCGCTCAGTCATCATAGCCACTTCATTGCTGAATGACTTTTGACGTGAAAAATTAGTGCTGCGAAAATGTGAAAAGTGGACTCTGAAACTTTAAAAAAAACTTAAAATGTAAGAAACTCTTAAACTCTGTGTTTAAAGAAGAATATGTACTAATATTGGACATAAGGCAAAAGTGTTTTTAAGGAATATAATCTCAATCGTCATTTTTCAAGCAAACAGGGTGTCTGTCTGCTTGGAAAAATGAATCTACCGTTGAGCAAACATCACAACAGATGGATCACCAAATCTAACCGGAAATAACATTAAAAAGACAAAGTACAAGGAGAACGCCCTGACTCTGAGGAATTGATATTTCTACACTGTGTTATCCATCAGGAAGCCCTGTGTAAAAGTGTGTTAAAGCTGGAAAGTGGTTGTAAAACTTTATAGTTAACCATCGTCAGTTCATTCAGCTGTTCAATGACACGGAAGCAGAGCACCAGGACTTGTTGTACCATTCAAATGTGCCCTGGCTCAGCCTGGGAAATTAGAAGGGAGATTATGTTCCTTGATACGGTTGGAAAAGCTGACGACTTCTCCGAGTTGAAAGACACAGACTGGCGAAATCTGAACGATCTGAATGTGAAACGGCAGGGAAATTGTGTTTTTGTGCATCAACTGTATTCCAACGTTCATTCAAGGCCAAACTTATGTTGTTCTCTAGACAAGTGAGCAGCCGGTCTCTTGCTTATTTTCATTTTCCAACACTGGCTGCACTGAACACGCCCACATTGCAGTGAGCAGTTTGATCGACCTGCATGCTGAGTTATCCTGCTACTTCTCAGACTTCAAGATTGAGACTGAGTAGTAGCTTATATCGCGCCCCTGTCTTTCCACAGTGAGATTGAGACTGAGTAGTAGCTTGTATCGCGCCCCTGTCTTTCCACAGTGAGATTGAGACTGAGTAGTAGCTTGTATCGTGCCCCTGTCTTTCCACAGTGAGATTGAGACTGAGTAGTAGCTTGTATCGTGCCCCTGTCTTTCCACAGTGAGATTGAGACTGAGTAGTAGCTTGTATCGCGCCCCTGTCTTTCCACAGGGAGGAAGCACCACCAGCTAATCGACTTCCAAGGTGATAGTGCTTTGAAGGAGGAGTACAACACAGCAACAATAGGCCAGTTCTATGGCTCACTGAATGAAATAACGTTTCCAAACATTTAAAAAGCACGCCCAAAGGATTCTTGTTTTATTCGGGTCCACATTATGTGTGTGAACAAACGTTCTCGGTCATGAATTACAACATATCCCGCCACAGGTCAAATTTAACAAACTACCAACTGTCAAATGTTCTGAGAATCTCTACATCAAAGATGACAGCAGCCAAGAGAGGTGACCAGACCCATTGTTCACATTAAGACTTGAACAAACCGTGGGATTCTTCTTTTTCATGGTGATGGTTATGCAGTGAGAATTATCCAGCAATTCACTTGGATACAGGTCATTTGTCCCCATACATCTGACAATGAACACTTATTCAGTCAGATTTGGGCTGAGGTGATTGGATAACTGTAAATACGGCTCACAATGGAGATGAGAATTGTTCCTTATTTCAAAAACAGACCGTCCCAAATGAAACGGATGCTCTTACCATATGTTACACTAACATTTTAGAATTGTTTTTTACCCACCTGCTGTTACATTTTGCATGTGTCCAGTCATATAATATATATCTATTTGTATGTTTGCATATTGTGACTGTTTGATTGTACTTTCCAAGGGTAGAGATGCAGGATCTGTGTGTATGTTTGACTGTGTCTGTGATGTTATAAATTATATGCATTTTGAGAGATATTAAACATACTGAAGGTGAGTTTAACCTTGATCTCTGACTGGTCCTTGATGTCTCATCATTAAGAGTCCCTCAGTCAGAGATGTGTGTGAGATTTCAGTTTAATTTTTTTAATAAATTTGCGAAAATCTCTAAATACCTGTTGTTGCTTGTCAATGTGGGTTAGTGTGTGTAAATTGACAAGAAATGATTTAATCAATTTTAGAATTAGGCTGTAACATAACAAAAATGTGGAAAAAGTCACATTCTGAATGCACTATATTAGAAAGATCAGAATATAACTAGGAATGACCCATATCCTGTCCATTAGACTCTATTCATTTATACCAGGTTACCTTCAGACCAGTCCTGTATTCGATCAGGATATAACTAGGAATGATCCATATCCTGTCCATTAGACTCTATTAATTTATACCAGGTTACCTTCAGACCAGTCCTGTATTAGATCAGGATATAACTAGGAATGACCCATATCCTGTCCATTAGACTCTATTCATTTATACCAGGTTACCTTCAGACCAGTCCTGTATTAGATCAGGATATAACTAGGAATGACCCATATTCTGTCCATTAGACTCTATTCATTTATACCAGGTTACCTTCAGTCCTGTATTAGATCAGGATATAACTAGGAATGATCCATATCCTGTCCATTAGACTCTATTCACTTCTATTCATTTATACCAGGTTACCTTCAGTCCTGTATTAGATCAGGATATAACTATATATAGGTACCAGTGTGAAGCTTGTAGAGCAAAATGGGTGAAATACCTTTTTAGACCCCCAGACACTAAAGTCAGAGTTTAGTTTAGCATTATGCTAATTAGATTACCGCGTGGAACAGACATCCAGGCTTTTAATGATTATTAATTATTATTGTACTTTTTACTATTGTGCTTTTACACATTTGTTTTCTTTTGTCTACAGAGGAGGAGCAAAGTAAAGGATGGGAAGAACAAAGTAAGTGGGCTGTTGTCTTGTTAGAGTTTCACATATAGAGATTATGATTATTACTATAATACTGATGGGTCAACTGTTAATCACAGACCTCATGGTTTATTACTATAATACTGATGGGTCAACTGTTAATCACAGACCTCATGGTTTATTACTATAATACTGATGGGTCAACTGTTAATCACAGACCTCATGGTTTATTACTATAATACTGATGGGTCAACTGTTAATCACAGACCTCATGGTTTATTACTATAATACTGATGGGTCAACTGTTAATCACAGACCTCATGGTTTATTACTATAATACTGATGGGTCAACTGTTAATCACAGACCTCATGGTTTATTACTATAATACTGATGGGTCAACTGTTAATCACAGACCTCATGGTTTATTACTATAAAACTGATGGGTCAACTGTTAATCACAGACCTCATGGTTTATTACTATAATACTGATGGGTCAACTGTTAATCACAGACCTCATGGTTTTTTACTATAATACTGATGGGTCAACTGTTAATCACAGACCTCATGGTTTATTACTATAATACTGATGGGTCAACTGTTAATCACAGACCTCATGGTTTATTACTATAATACTGATGGGTCAACTGTTAATCACAGACCTCATGGTTTATTACTATAATACTGATGGGTCAACTGTTAATCACAGACCTCATGGTTTATTACTATAATACTGATGGGTCAACTGTTAATCACAGACCTCATGGTTTATTACTATAATACTGATGGGTCAACTGTTAATCACAGACCTCATGGTTTATTACTATAATACTGATGGGTCAACTGTTAATCACAGACCTCATGGTTTATTACTATAATACTGATGGGTCAACTGTTAATCACAGACCTCATGGTTTATTACTATAATACTGATGGGTCAACTGTTAATCACAGACCTCATGGTTTATTACTATAATACTGATGGGTCAACTGTTAATCCCAGACCTCATGGTTTATTACTATAATACTGAATATTCATGTCTTTCCTTGTCTACAGTCAAATTGAAAAGGGAAGTGAAGCGTAAGTCATCTCTTTTCTAACCTGACTAGTAATGTCCTCTTGTTCTACAGTATATAACTCTACATCTAACCTGACTAGTAATGTCCTCTTGTTCTACAGTATATAACTCTACATCTAACCTGACTAGTAATGTCCTCTTGTTCTACAGTATATAACTCTACATCTAACCTGACTAGTAATGTCCTCTTGTTCTACAGTATATAACTCTACATCTAACCTGTCTAGTAATGTCCTCTTGTTCTACAGTATATAACTCTACATCTGTTTTCTTTCCTGTCTAGGTGATGCCCTGTTTGTGGACAGACACAAGGATTACCTCATTCAGAATGTTACCACGGTGATTCCCACAGCATTTTACTTGATCCATTCTAAGATGTACTCAAAGATCCGTGCTGCCAGGACCAGCCAGGAACAGATGAGACTGTTGTACGAGGCTCTAGACTCAGGAAGGGACAAGATTAAATCAACATTTTACAGGATTCTACTGGATCTGGAACCTCACCTTGTCAAAGACCTGGGTAAGAACCTCTCTACCTCTGGTTACATATCACTGGAATATAATATATAACTCTACATCTAACCTGACTAGTAATGTCCTCTTGTTCTACAGTATATAACTCTACATCTAACCTGACTAGTAATGTCCTCTTGTTCTACAGTATATAACTCTACATCTAACCTGACTAGTAATGTCCTCTTGTTCTACAGTATATAACTCTACATCTAACCTGACTAGTAATGTCCTCTTGTTCTACAGTATATATCTCTACATCTAACCTGACTAGTAATGTCCTCTTGTTCTACAGTATATAACTCTACATCTAACCTGACTAGTAATGTCCTCTTGTTCTACAGTATATAACTCTACATCTAACCTGTCTAGTAATGTCCTCTTGTTCTACAGTATATAACTCTACATCTAACCTGACTAGTAATGTCCTCTTGTTCTACAGTATATAACTCTACATCTAACCTGTCTAGTAATGTCCTCTTGTTCTACAGTATATAACTCTACATCTAACCTGACTAGTAATGTCCTCTTGTTCTACAGTATATAACTCTACATCTAACCTGACTAGTAATGTCCTCTTGTTCTACAGTATATAACTCTACATCTAACCTGACTAGTAATGTCCTCTTGTTCTACAGTATATAACTCTACATCTAACCTGACTAGTAATGTCCTCTTGTTCTACAGTATATAACTCTACATCTAACCTGTCTAGTAATGTCCTCTTGTTCTACAGTATATAACTCTACATCTAACCTGACTAGTAATGTCCTCTTGTTCTACAGTATATAACTCTACATCTAACCTGTCTAGTAATGTCCTCTTGTTCTACAGTATATAACTCTACATCTAACCTGACTAGTAATGTCCTCTTGTTCTACAAATCAAATCAAATTTATTTGTCACATACACATTGTTAGCAGGTGTTAATGCAAGTGTAGCAAAATGCTTGTGCTTCTAGTTCCGACCATGCAGTAATATCTAACAAGTAATATAACCTAACAATTCCACAACAACTACCTTATACACACAAGTGTAAAGGAATGAATACGAATATGTACATAAAAATATATGAATGAGTGATGGCTGAACGGCATAGGCAAAATGCAGTAGATGGTATAGAGTACAGTATATACATATGAGATGAGTAATATTGAAGGGTAAGTAAACATTATATAATATAAAGTGGCTGGAGTTGAGTCAGTATGTTGGCAGCAGCCACTCAATGTTGGTGATGGCTGTTTAACCTGTTTAGGATAGGGGGCAGTATTTTCACGGCGGAAAAAAAAAACGTACCGATTTAATCTGGTTATTACTCCTGCCCAGAAACTAGAATATGCATATAATTAGTAGATGTGGATAGAAAACACCCTAAAGTTTCTAAAACTGTTTGAATGGCGTCTGTGAGTATAACAGAACTCATATGGCAGGCCAAAACCTGAGAAGATTCCATACAGGAAGTGCCCTCTCTGACCATTTCTTGTCCTTCTATAGCCTCTTTATGGAAAATAGAGGATCTCTGCTGTAACGTGACACTTTCTAAGGCTCCCATAGGCTCTCAGAAGGCGCCAGAACGGGGAATGATGAGTCTCCAGTCCCTGGGCGAAAAACAGTAGGGGTTTTGGAAAGTGGTCGTTCTGAGAACAATGACACGGGCGCACGCATGCACATGAAGACTCCATTTTCTATTTTCAGTGTTTGAACGAAAACAAGGTCTCCCGGTCGGAATATTATCTCTATTTTTACGAGAAAAATCGCATAAAAATTTATTTTAAACAGCGTTTGACATGCTTCGAAGTACGGTAATGGAATATTTTTACATTTTTTGTCACGATATGCGCCGGTGCGTCACCCTTCGGATAGTGTCTTGAATGCAAGAACAAAACGCAGCAATTTGGATATAACTATGGATTATTTGGAACCAAAACAACATTGGGTGTTGAAGTAGAAGTCCTGGGAGTGCATTCTGACAAAGAACTGCAAAGGTAATCCAATTTTTCTTATAGTAAATCAGAGTTTGGTGAGTGCCAAACTTGGTGGGTGTCAAAATAGCTAGCCATGATGGCCGGGCTATCTACTCAGAATATTGCAAAATGTGCTTTCACCGAAAATATATTTTAAAATCTGACATAGCGATTGCATAAAGGAGTTCTGTATCTATAATTCTTAAAAATAATTGTTATGTTTTTTTGTGAACGTTTATCGTGAGTAATTTAGTAAATTCACCGGAAGTGTTCAGTGGGTATGCTAGTTCTGAACGTCACATGCTAATGTAAAAAGCTCGTTTTTGATATAAATATGAACTTGATTGAACAAAACATGCATGTATTGTATAACATAATGTCCTAGGAGTGTCATCTGATGAAGATCATCAAAGGTTAGTGCTGCATTTAGCTGTAGTTTTGGTTTTTGTGACATTATATGCTAGCTTGAAAAATGGGTGTGTGATTATTTCTGGCTGGGTACTCTCCTGACATAATCTAATGTTTTGCTTTCGTTGTAAAGCCTTTTTGAAATCGGACAATGTGGTTAGATAAAGGAGAGTCTTGTCTTTAAAATGGTGTAAAATAGTCATATTTTTGAAAAATTGAAGTTTTTTACATTTTTTTTAGGTGTTTGTATTTCGCGCCACACTCTATCATTGGATATTGGTGAGGTGTTCCGCTAGCGGAACATCTAGATGTAAGAGGTTTTAACAGTCTGATTGCCTTGAGATAGAAGCTGTTTTTCAGTCTCTCGGTCCCAGCTTTGATGAACCTGTACTGACCTCGCCTTCTGGATGATAGGTCGGTGAACAGGCAGTGGCTCGGGTGGTTGTTGTCCGTGATGATCTTTTTGGCCTTCCTGTGACATTGGGTGGTGTAGGTGTCCTGAAGGGCAGGCAGTTTGCACCCGGTGATGCGTTGTGCAGACCTCACTACCCTCTGGAGATCCTTATGCGGAGCAGTTGCCGTACCAGGCGGTGATACAGCCCGACAGGATGCTCTTGATTGTGCATCTGTAGAAGTTTGTGTGTTTTTGGTTACAAGCCGAATTTCTTCAGCTTCCTGAGGTTGAAGAGGCGCTGCTGTGCCTTCTTCACCACGCTGTCTGTGTGGGTGGACCATTTCAGTTTGTCCGTGATGTGTACGCCGAGGAACTTAAAACTCTCCACCCTCTCCACTACTGTCCCGTCGATGTGGATAGGGGGCTGCTCCCTCTGCTGTTTCCTGAAGTCCATAATCATCTCCTTTGTTTTGTTGACTTTGAGTGTGAGGTTATTTTCCTGACACCACACTCCGAGGGCCCTCACCTCCTCCCTGTAGGCCGTCTCGTCGTTGTTGGTAATCAAGCCTACCACTGTAATTGTTGTCTGCAAACTTGATAATTGAGTTGGAGGCGTGCATGGCCACGCAGTCGTGGGTGAACAGGGAGTACAGGAGAGGGCTGAGAACGCACCCTTGTGGGGCCCCAGTGTTGAGGATCAGCGGGGTGGAGATGTTGTTTCCTACCTTCACCACCTGGGGGCGGCCCGTCAGGAAGTCCAGGACCCAGTTGCACAGAGCGGGGTCGAGACCCAGGGCCTCTAGCTTAATGACAAGTTTGGAGGGTACTATGGTGTTAAATGTTGAGCTGTAATCGATGAACAGCATTCTTACATAGGTATTCCTCTTGTCCAGATGGGTTAGGGCAGTGTGCAGTGTGATGGCGATTGCGTCGTCTGTGGACCTGTTGTGGCAGTAAGCAAATTGGAGTGGGTCTAGGGTGTTAGGTAGGGTGGAGGTGATATGGTCCTTGACTAGTATCTCAAAGCACTTCATGATGACAGAAGTGAGTACTACGGGGCGATAGTCATTTAGCTCAGTTATCTTTGCTTTCTTGGGAACAGGAACAATGGTGGCCCTCTTGAAGCATGTTGGGACAGCAGGCTGGGATAAGGATTGATTGAATATGTCTGTAAACACACCAGCTGGCTGGTCTGCGTCCAGTGGGAATATAACTCTACATCTAACCTGACTAGTAATGTCCTCTTGTTCTACAGTATATAACTCTACATCTAACCTGACTAGTAATGTCCTCTTGTTCTACAGTATATAACTCTACATCTAACCTGTCTAGTAATGTCCTCTTGTTCTACAGTATATAACTCTACATCTAACCTGTCTAGTAATGTCCTCTTGTTCTACAGTATATAACTCTACATCTAACCTGACTAGTAATGTCCTCTTGTTCTACAGTATATAACTCTACATCTAACCTGACTAGTAATGTCCTCTTGTTCTACAGTATATAACTCTACATCTCTTTTTAGGTGCCAAATTTGTGGACGACCATAAGGATCAACTCATTCAGATGGTTACCAAGGTGATGCCCATCTTTAATGAGCTGTTCTATGAGGAGGTGTGGTATAACATCAGGGTCAACCAGATGAACAGCCAGGACCAGATGAAACTGTTGTTCCAGGCCCTAGAAGAAGCAGGAGACACAAGAACAGAAAAGGTGAAATCAGACTTTTACAGGAATCTGCTGGATCTGGAACCTGACCTTGTCATCGACCTGGGTAAGAACCTCTCTACCTCTGGTTACATATCACTGGAATATAAACCTTATCTAGTGTATCACCTGGGTAAGAACCTCTCTACCTCTGGTTACATATCACTGGAATATAAACCTGATCTAGTCTATCACCTGGGTAAGAACCTCTCTACCTCTGGTTACATATCACTGGAATATAAACCTGATCTAGTGTATCACCTGGGTAAGAACCTCTCTACCTCTGGTTACATATCACTGGAATATAAACCTTATCTAGTCTATCACCTGGGTAAGAACCTCTCTACCTCTGGTTACATATCACTGGAATATAAACCTGATCTAGTCTATCACCTGGGTAAGAACCTCTCTACCTCTGGTTACATATCACTGGAATATAAACCTTATCTAGTCTATCACCTGGGTAAGAACCTCTCTACCTCTGGTTACATATCACTGGAATATAAACCTTATCTAGTGTATCACCTGGGTAAGAACCTCTCTACCTCTGGTTACATATCACTGGAATATAAACCTTATCTAGTCTATCACCTGGGTAAGAACCTCTCTACCTCTGGTTACATATCACTGGAATATAAACCTGATCTAGTGTATCACCTGGGTAAGAACCTCTCTACCTCTGGTTACATATCACTGGAATATAAACCTGATCTAGTGTATCACCTGGGTAAGAACCTCTCTACCTCTGGTTACATATCACTGGAATATAAACCTTATCTAGTCTATCACCTGGGTAAGAACCTCTCTACCTCTGGTTACATATCACTGGAATATAAACCTTATCTAGTCTATCACCTGGGTAAGAACCTCTCTACCTCTGGTTACTTATCACTAGAATATAAACCTGATCTAGTGTATCACCTGGGTAAGAACCTCTACCTCTGGTTACATATCACTGGAATATAAACCTGATCTAGTGTATCACCTGGGTAAGAACCTCTCTACCTCTGGTTACATATCACTGGAATATAAACCTTATCTAGTCTATCACCTGGGTAAGAACCTCTCTACCTCTGGTTACATATCACTGGAATATAAACCTTATCTAGTCTATCACCTGGGTAAGAACCTCTCTACCTCTTGTTACATATCACTGGAATATAAACCTTATCTAGTCTATCACCTGGGTAAGAACCTCTCTACCTCTGGTTACATATCACTAGAATATAAACCTGATCTAGTGTATCACCTGGGTAAGAACCTCTCTACCTCTGGTTACATATCACTGGAATATAAACCTTATCTAGTCTATCACCTGGGTAAGAACCTCTCTACCTCTGGTTACATATCACTGGAATATAAACCTTATCTAGTCTATCACCTGGGTAAGAACCTCTCTACCTCTTGTTACATATCACTGGAATATAAACCTTATCTAGTCTATCACCTGGGTAAGAACCTCTCTACCTCTGGTTACATATCACTGGAATATAAACCTTATCTAGTCTATCACCTGGGTAAGAACCTCTCTACCTCTGGTTACATATCACTGGAATATAAACCTTATCTAGTCTATCACCTGGGTAAGAACCTCTCTACCTCTGGTTACATATCACTGGAATATAAACCTTATCTAGTCTATCACCTGGGTAAGAACCTCTCTACCTCTGGTTACATATCACTGGAATATAAACCTTATCTAGTCTATCACCTGGGTAAGAACCTCTCTACCTCTGGTTACATATCACTGGAATATAAACCTTATCTAGTCTATCACCTGGGTAAGAACCTCTCTACCTCTGTTACCCATTCCAGTGACATGTAATCAACAAATCTGCATTGTCTCAATTAAAAGTTCTACAAGCTACCATATTTACTTGAATCCATGTAGATTTACATGTGGTTCCTACCTGAGCAGGTCAATCAATCAAATGTTATACAGTTATTTTATTAATATTTTATCTACTGTCTACAGAGGAGGTCAGAATAGAGAGGATGTAGTCTGTCTTCATGTTCTAGTACCCATAATACATCATGTTGTATCTACTGTCTACAGAGGAGGTCAGAATAGAGAGGATGTAGTCTGTATTCATGTTCTAGTACCCATAATACATCATGTTTTATCTACTGTCTACAGAGGAGGTCAGAATAGTGAGGATGTAGTCTGTATTCATGTTCTAGTACCAATAATGCATCATTTTTTGTCTTCTCTCTGTCTACAGAGAAAGACAGAAGAGGGAAGGGTAAGTTGTGTGTGAAAGTCTGTACTTCTCCAACTTCATGTTCTTGTACCCATAATACATCATGTTTTGTCTTCTGTCTACAGAGGAGCTCAGAAAAGAGAAAGGTAAGTTGTGTGTGAAAGTCTGTCCTTCTCCAACTTCATGTTCTAGTACCCATAATATATCATGTTTTATCTTCTGTCTACAGAGGAGGTCAGAATAGAGAGGATGTAGTCTGTCTTCATGTTCTAGTACCCATAATACATCATGTTTTATCTTCTGTCTACAGAGGAGGTCAGAATAGAGAGGATGTAGTCTGTCTTCATGCTCTAGTACCCATAATACATCATGTTTTGTCTTCTGTCTACAGAGGAGCTCAGAAAAGAGAAAGGTAAGTTGTGTGTGAAAGTCTGTCCTTCTCCAACTGTATTTCATGTATTTCATTATTTAAGTGAAAACTGTGTTTCTGTCTGTCTATCTGTCTATGTTCCTGTCTGTCTGTCTATGTTCCTGTATGTCTGTCTGTCTATGTTCCTGTCTGTCTATGTATTTCATTGATTTAAGTGAAAACACTTACCTTAAAAAATATATACACTATATACACTGCTCCAAAAAATAAGGGAACACTTAAACAACACAATGTAACTCCAAGTCAATCACACTTCTGTGAAATCAAACTGTCCACTTAGGAAGCAACACTGATTGACAATAAATTTCACATGCTGTTGTGCAAATGGAATAGACAACAGGTGGAAATTATAGGCAATTAGCAAGACACCCCCAATAAAGGAGTGGTTCTGCAGGTGGTGACAACAGACCACTTCTCAGTTCCAAGATGTTTTGGTCACTTTTGAATGCTGGCGGTGCTTTCACTCTAGTGGTAGCATGAGACGGAGTCTACAACCCACACAAGTGGCTCAGGTAGTGCAGCTCATTGAGGATGGCACATCAATGCGAGCTGTGGCAAGAAGGTTTGCTGTGTCTGTCAGCGTAGTGTCCAGAGCATGGAGGCGCTACCAGGAGACAGGCCAGTACATCAGGAGACGTGGAGGAGGCCGTAGGAGGGCAACAACCCAGCAGCAGGACCGCTACCTCCGCCTTTGTGCAAGGAGAGGCAGGAGGAGCACTGCCAGAGCCCTGCAAAATGACCTCCAGCAGGCCACAAATGTGCATGTGTCTGCTCAAACGGTCAGAATCAAACTCCATGAGGGTGGTATGAGGGCCCGACGTCCACAGGTGGGGGTTGTGCTTACAGCCCAACACCGTGCAGGACGTTTGGCATTTGCCAGAGAACACCAAGATTGGCAAATTCACCACTGGCGCCCTGTGCTCTTCACAGATGAAAGCAGGTTCACACTGAGCAGACGTGACAGAGTCTGGAGACGCTATGGAGAACGTTCTGCTGCCCGCAACATCCTCCAGCATGACCGGTTCGGTGGTGGGTAGGTCATGGTGTGGGGTGGCATTTCTTTGGTGGGCCGCACAGCCCTCCATGTGCTCGCCAGAGGTAGCCTGACTGCCATTAGGTACCGAGATGAGATCCTCAGACCCCTTGTGAGACCATATGCTGGTGCGGTTGGCCCTGGGTTCCTCCTAATGCAAGACAATACTAGACCTCATGTGGCTGGAGTGTGTCAGCAGGAAGGCATTGATGCTATGGACTGGCCCGCCCGTTCCCCAGACCTGAATCCAATTGAGCACATTGGGACATCATGTCTCGCTCCATCCACCAACGCCACGTTGCACCACAGACTGTCCAGAAGTTGGCAGATGCTTTAGTCCAGGTCTGGGAGGAGATCCCTCAGGAGACCATCCGCCACCTCATCAGGAGCATGCCCAGGTGTTGTAGGGAGGTCATACAGGCACGTGGAGGCCACACACACTACTGAGCCTCATTTTGTATGTGTTGTTTTAGTGTTCCCTTTATTTTTTTGAGCAGTGTATTATACTGGTTAACTACACTATTTTTACAAAAGTATGTGGACAACTCTTTAAATTACTGGATTTGGCTATTTCAGCCACACCCGTTGCTGACAGGTTTATAAAATCAAGTACACTGCCATGCAATCTCCATAGACAAACATTGTCAGTAGAATGGCCTTACTGAAGAGCTCAGTGACTTTCAACGTGGCACCGTCATAGGATGCCACCTTTCCAACAAGTCAGTTCGTCAAGTTTCTGCCCTGCTAGAGCTGCCCCGGTCAACTGTAAGTGCTGTTATTGTGGAGTGGAAACGTCTAGGAGCAAAAATGTCTCAGCCGTTTAGTGGTAGGCCACAGAAGCTCACAGAACGGAACTGTAAAAATTGTCTGTCCTCATTTGCAACACTCACTAACGAGTTCCAAACTGCCACTGGATGCAACGTCAGCACAATAACTGTTCGCCAGGAGCTTCATGAAATGGGTTTCCGTGGCCGAGCAGCCGCACTGTGCCTAAGATCACCATGCTCAATGCCAAGCGTCGGCTGGAGTGGTGTAAAGCTCGCCGCCATTGGACTCTGGAGCAGTGGAAATGCGTTCTCTGGAGTGATGAATCACGCTTCACCATCTGGCAGTCCGACAGAATCTGGGTTTGGCGGATGCCAGGAGAACACTACCTGCCCCAATGCATATTGCCAACTGTAAAGTTTGGTGGAGGAGGAATAATGGTCTGGGGCTGTTTTTCATGGTTCGGGCCCCTTAGTTCCAGTGAAGGGAAATCTTTGTGGCAACAGTTTGGGGGAGGCCGTTTCCTGTTTTAGTATGACAATGACCCCGTGCACAAAGCGAGGTCCATACAGAAATGGTTTGTCGAGATCGGTATGGAAGAACTTGACTGACCTGCACAGAGACCTGACCTCAACCCTATCGAACACCTTTGGGATGAATTGTAATGCCGACTGCGAGCCAGGCCTATTCGCCCAACATCAATCAATCAATCAAATGTATTTATGAAGTGCTGTACAGAAACCCAGCCTAAAACCCCGAACATCAAACAATGCAGGTGTAGAAGCACGGTGGCTAGGAAAAACTCCCTGGAAAGGCAGGAACCTAGGAAGAAACCTAGAGAGGAACCAGGCTATGAGGGGTGGCCAGTCCTCTTCTGGCTGTGCCGGGTGGAGATTATAACAGAACATGGCCAAGATGTTCAAATGTTCTTAGATGACCAGCAGGGTCAAATAATAATAATCACAGTAGTTGTCGAGAGTGCAACAGGTCAGAATCTCAGGAGTAAATGTCAGTTGGCTTTTCATAGCCAATCATTCAGAGTATCTCTGCCGCTCCTGCTGTCTCTAGAGAGTTGAAACCAGCAGGTCAGGGACAGGTAGCACATCCGGTGAACAGGTCAGGGTTCCATAGCTGCAGGTAGCACGTCTGTATTAATACCCATGATATTGGAATGAGATGTTCAATGAGCAGGTGTCCACATACTTTTGGTCATGTAGTGTTTCTACCTAATGTTAGATAATAGCAGGTGTCCACATACTTTTGGTCATGTAGTGTTTCTACCTAATGTTAGATAATAGCAGGTGTCCACATACTTTTGGTCATGTAGTGTATAAATGTCATGATTCAATGATTATTTAATTATCACTATCTCACTATCTTTATTTAATTTTACAGATGAACTCAAAGAAGAGCTGAGTAAGTAGTGTGTGTGTGTGTGTGTGTGTGTGTGTGTGTGTGTGTGTGTGTGTGTGTGTGTGTGTGTGTGTGTTCGTGTGTCTGTGTGTGCATTGTCATGTTTTTAAGGTTTTCTCACCAACATGTGGGTTCTGACTATCTGTTCTTGTCCTCAGGGAAAGCTAAAGAGATTATCCAATCCCTCTCCACCTCTCCAGGTGGTCAACAGAAAACACAGACTCCTTCCCAAAGTAATCAGTCTTTATGATTCTAATGTTTCCTAGAATTACTGGTCAGTTTATTATCTCTATCTTTCTCTCTCTGTCTGGTCAGTTTATTATCTCTGTCTCTCTGTCTGGTCAGTTTATTATCTCTATCTGTCTCTCTCTCTGTCTGGTCAGTTTATTATCTCTATCTGTCTCTCTCTCTGTCTGGTCAGTTTATTATCTCTATCTGTCTCTCTATCTGTCTGGTCAGTTTATTATCTCTATCTGTCTCTCTCTCTGTCTGGTCAGTTTATTATCTCTATCTGTCTCTCTCTCTGTCTGGTCAGTTTATTATCTCTATCTGTCTCTCTCTCTGTCTGGTCAGTTTATTATCTCTATCTGTCTCTCTCTCTGTCTGGTCAGTTTATTATCTCTATCTGTCTCTCTCTCTGTCTGGTCAGTTTATTCTGATGTTGTTCCTTCATCCTTTCTGTCTTTAATAGAGTCTGAGGGGATTGAAGGGGTGGAGATGGAGTCTTTACCAGGGAGGAAGTCTGGTCCTGGTCCAGGGAGGAAGTCTGCTCCTGGTCCAGGGAGGGAGTCTGCTCCTGAGATGAAGCCTTTACTGGCTGCTGGACCACAGAAGGATGATCTGGATGATCTGGAGAGGGGAGGAAGAGTTACTACAGAATTTAACTATGTGCTATAGGGTTACTATAGAGAGATTATAACTATAGAGCTGAGTTACTATAGAGAGACTATAACTATAGAGCTGAGTTACTATAGAGAGACTATAACTATAGAGCTGAGTTACTATAGAGAGACTATAACTATAGAGCTGAGTTACTATAGAGAGACAGTAACTATAGAGCTGAGTTACTATAGAGAGACTATAACTATAGAGCTGAGTTACTATAGAGAGACTATAACTATAGAGCTGAGTTACTATAGAGAGATTATAACTATAGAGCTGAGTTACTATAGAGAGACTATAACTATAGAGCTGAGTTACTATAGAGAGACTATAACTATAGAGCTGAGTTACTATAGAGAGACTATAACTATAGAGCTGAGTTACTATAGAGAGACTATAACTATAGAGCTGAGTTACTATAGAGAGACTGTAACTATAGAGCTGAGTTACTATAGAGAGACTATAACTATAGAGCTGAGTTACTATAGAGAGACTATAACTATAGAGCTGAGTTACTATAGAGAGACTATAACTATAGAGCTGAGTTACTATAGAGAGACTATAACTATAGAGCTGAGTTACTATAGAGAGACTATAACTATAGAGCTGAGTTACTATAGAGAGACTATAACTATAGAGCTGAGTTACTATAGAGAGACTATAACTATAGAGCTGAGTTACTATAGAGAGACTATAACTATAGAGCTGAGTTACTATAGAGAGACTATAACTATAGAGCTGAGTTACTATAGAGAGACTATAACTATAGAGCTGAGTTACTATAGAGAGACTATAACTATAGAGCTGAGTTACTATAGAGAGACTATAACTATAGAGCTGAGTTACTATAGAGAGACAGTAACTTTCTATAGAGACCTATCCCTCCTAACAAAGCTGAGTTTCTGAGTATATAACTGAGTGATATGAATCTTGGTGAGACAGAGTCCTCTGATCAACGTGTTGGTCACTACTCTATAATCCACTTTCAGTAGTTAGTTCTTTACTTTTTGAAGTTTTACTACCCATGTTTGTATTATGGGTTTATATCCATTTCCTGGTTATTCTATATATGTGTTCCCCATAAACAATGTCTTTCTAATCCCCCTCAGGTATTGATAGTGTTGAATTGAATGGAACGATGGACTAAGGTCTCCTGTTAGAATCTGTTACAGACCCTCTTATGTCCAGTACCTGATAATAACAGGTATATCAACAGGACCACAGGAGGCTGGTGGCACCTTACCAAATACTTTTTACTGTGTAGGGGTGTCAATAATTTAGACCCCTACCTTTTTTGAGAAAATAAATATTACTTGTTAAAAGAAACATTTTAATCAGATCAATTGTATTAATATAAAATAATATAATTGACACATTTTGTTGAGCAGATGATATAGACCTGTGGTAGAGACAGGTATGGAGACAGGTCATCAGTCTGTTATATAGAGCTATGGAGACAGGTCATCAGTCTGTTATATAGAGCTATGGAGACAGGTCATCAGTCTGTTATATAGAGCTATGGAGACAGGTCATCAGTCTGTTATATAGAGCTATGGAGACAGGTCATCAGTCTGTTATATAGAGCTATGGAGACAGGTCATCAGTCTGTTATATAGAGCTATGGAGACAGGTCATCAGTCTGTTATATAGAGCTATGGAGACAGGTCATCAGTCTGTTATATAGAGCTATGGAGACAGGTCATCAGTCTGTTATATAGAGCTATGGAGACAGGTCATCAGTCTGTTATATAGAGCTATGGAGACAGGTCATCAGTCTGTTATATAGAGCTATGGAGACAGGTCATCAGTCTGTTATATAGAGCTATGGAGACAGGTCATCAGTCTGTTATATAGAGCTATGGAGACAGGTCATCAGTCTGTTATATAGAGCTATGGAGACAGGTCATCAGTCTGTTATATAGAGCTATGGAGACAGGTCATCAGTCTGTTATATAGAGCTATGGAGACAGGTCATCAGTCTGTTATATAGAGCTATGGAGACAGGTCATCAGTCTGTTATATAGAGCTATGGAGACAGGTCATCAGTCTGTTATATAGAGCTATGGAGACAGGTCATCAGTCTGTTATATAGCGCTATGGAGACAGGTCATCAGTCTGTTATATAGAGCTATGGAGACAGGTCATCAGTCTGTTATATAGAGCTATGGAGACAGGTCATCAGTCTGTTATATAGAGCTATGGAGACAGGTCATCAGTCTGTTATATAGAGCTATGGAGACAGGTCATCAGCCTGTTATATAGAGCTATGGAGACAGGTCATCAGTCTGTTATATAGAGCTATGGAGACAGGTCATCAGTCTGTTATATAGAGCTATGGAGACAGGTCATCAGTCTGTTATATAGAGCTATGGAGACAGGTCATCAGTCTGTTATATAGAGCTATGGAGACAGGTCATCAGTCTGTTATATAGAGCTATGGAGACAGGTCATCAGCCTGTTATATAGAGCTATGGAGACAGGTCATCAGTCTGTTATATAGAGCTATGGAGACAGGTCATCAGTCTGTTATATAGAGCTATGGAGACAGGTCATCAGTCTGTTATATAGAGCTATGGAGACAGGTCATCAGTCTGTTATATAGAGCTATGGAGACAGGTCATCAGTCTGTTATATAGAGCTATGGAGACAGGTCATCAGTCTGTTATATAGAGCTATGGAGACAGGTCATCAGTCTGTTATATAGAGCTATGGAGACAGGTCATCAGTCTGTTATATAGAG